>NW_007249689.1:317286-324898 GCF_000164805.1 Carlito syrichta | reverse complement strand
GCCCAGACTGGAGTGCAGTGGCCGCTCCCGGCCACCGCAGCCTCGACCTGCTGGGCTCCGGCGATCCTTCCACCTCAGCCTTCCAAGTAGCTGGAACTACAGGCGTACACTACCACACCCGGCTCATTTTTTGATTTATTGTAGAGATGAGGTCTCACCAAGTTGCCCAGGCGGGTCTCGAACTCAGGCAATCTACTCACCTCAGCCTCCCAAGGCGCGGGATTACAGGCTGAGCCACTGAGCCGGGCTCATATCTCTTTCTACTAAGCCAATAAAAGTTAGGTCTTCTGACTCTAAAGTCAAGTATTACTTCTGGTTCTTTCTTTTTTTTTGAGTAGGAATCTCACTCTGTTGCCCAGGCTGGAATGCAGTGGCACTCTCACGACCACCACAGCCTTGACCTGCTGGTCCCAGGCGATCCTTCCACCTCAGCCTTCCAAGTAGCTGGAACTACAGGCAAGTGCCACCACACCCAGCTAATTTTTTGATTTATTGTAGAGATGAGGTCTCATCAAGTTGCCCAGGCTGGTCTTGAACCCGTGCACTCAAGCAATCCTCTTGCCTCCACATCACAAAGTGCTGGGATTGCAGGCGTGAACCATCACACCCAGTGAAGTAATAGCTTTTAACAGTTATCGCAAAAGTATCATAGGAAACCTTATGCATACTTATGTCTACATTCCTAAATAATAGAAGTCCAATTAACTTTGCCTCTCCTTGTACAGGAATATTCTTCATCTTTAAAATAAGGGCCTAATAAAATTATCTATGCAGTCCTTCACTTTTACTTCTATGTGCCTCTAAGGCAAGAATGTACCAGAGTAGTTTTCCTCTGCAATGTAAATGAATGTACGTGCCGGCTCCTCCCATGTAGATATGACTGTGATGACTAAATGGGGAGTGACCCAACAACTACATCTAATTTTGTAGAGACGAGGTCTCACCATGTTGTCCAGGCTGGTCTTGAACTCCTGCCTTCAAGCAAGCCTCCCACCTTGGCTTCCCAAGGTGCTGGGACTACAGGCATGAACCGCAAGACCTGGCCTACATCTACTATCTTAAATCTGGATTTTTCTAGAAAGTCTGAGATCTATGAACACCACAGAAATAAGTCTGAAATGTTTATTTAGACTTTATTTTAACTCTGTGTTATGGTTGGGATTCCTGATGGCTTTGTACTTAAAGTGTCCTTGACTGCATGTCAGGACTGATATGAATATGGCAAAATTCCGATTGGCCAGGGATCTACTTTGATTGACTGAGCCCATGCAATACTATTTTGATTACTCAAAGAATATCTTTGTCCTCCATGAGCTGAACTTAGTAACAAAGAGGCTAACTGAAGCTCTGGTAAGCAGGTTTGAGCTCAGATAGTTTTGATTTTGTGGTGGGATCGTTTTTATTCTTCCTTCACTGCCTCCCAATCACCACTTAACATGGTCTCTGAGAGCCTCCACAGTTCATTGAAAAAAACCACCTGTGCAGCCAAATCACTGTCTTTGTCCTCTCACACCCATGTTCTCCAGCTCTGGAATTCAGCTGGCAGGAGGCCGGAGGCTCCCTCAGCCTGACTCAGCCTAGCAGGTGCCCCTCTTATATCCCACCCCCGCAGCTTCTGGAACCTCTGCCTTCACTGACACCAGAATTGCCATCACATGGAATTTCATCAAGTTCTCCAGCCTCCTGGGTCCCCCTTTCCTTTAATATTCAAATTAAAAGACTAAACTCTGATCCTATATATGAGGGGAACCCCCTCAAAAAACTGGAATTATCTTTTGGAGGGCAGGCCCCTTGTAGTACAGGCTTCCCCCACTAGGTAAGTGTTCTAGAAACGCATCCGTTTCAGTGTACCAGCTAGCGTTGTGAGAAACTGAGTTCGGCCTCAGTGAATTTTGTTTTGGAGATTTATCCAATGCATTTGCCTATTTCATGATGGGTGATTTATATGAACAACCTCCCTGCCTACACCGTGCGGAGTGTTCAGCAGTTTTTGACCAAAACCGGCATGACTCCCATGCCCCATCCTCTCTATTCACTTGATCTCACCCAGAGTGACTTTTTATTTTTGTTTCCCCAGATGAAAAAAATCCTCAAAGGGAAATGTTTGGCCGGTATGGAAGAGGTGAAGCAAAAAACGGCGGAAGCACTAAAAGGCATCAAAATTGACAAGCTCAAAAATGGTTTTGAAACCAGGTGTGGTGGCCCACACCTGTAATCCCAGCACTTTGGGAGGCGGAGTCGAGAGGATTACCTGTGTCCAGGGGTTCAAGACCAGCCTGGGCAACTTGGTGAGACCTCATCTCTACAATAAATCAAAATAAATCAATAAATCAAAAAATTAGCTGTGTGCACCTGTGGTTCCAGCCACTTAGAAGGCTGAGGCGGAAGGATCACCTGAGCACAGCAGTGGCACGATCAAGACTGCAATGTCCTTGATCGTGCCACTGCACTGCAGCCTGGGCAACAGAGTGAGACTCCTATTCAAAAAAATTAAAAAACTGTTTGAGCAGTAGAAAAAGCATCTCAATAGGTGTACTGCATCAAACAGAGAGAACTTTGAAGGTGACTGAAGTTTAAACATGTAAGAATCAAGACACAATTTTTTATAAATAAATTCCGGGGTTTTTTTTTTTTTGGTCCCCTCGTATTCTAAGGGTACCTGCATCTGGTTTATTTGGGGGCTAGAGGCACTTAGTTTGTCTAATAGTTCACTCTACAGTCTACCCGCTTCACACCACTCTGCAGTGTAGCAAGAGCCCAGTTGTGTTCTCACCACCCCTAGTTGGCTCCTACTTGTGTGGAGGGTGTCAGTACCACTCCCCTTATCACAAAGGTGAGGGAAAACATCCACATGTAATACATCTACTCCTACATAGCCTACGTGGCTAGGATCACCAGACAAAATACAGCTGCTCATTAAATTTGACTTTCAGATAAATAGCAAATCATTTTTTAGTATGTCCCGAATATTGCCTGGGACACACGTATGCCAAAAAATTATTTTTTGTTTCTAAAACTCAAACTTAATTGGGTGTTCTGCATTTTTATTTGAGAAATCTGGCAACCCTCCTACTGACCCCTCTTTTGTTAAGTTCTTAATCTTTGGTTAAGATTGAGGGGAGAAGCAGGATTGTTTTTACCAGTACATAATCCACCAAAAACACTTCTTTTCAATTATATTTCCTCCCTCAATAGCAATGTTTTCCTATCTATTACTAACATACCGTAGTGATTTCTACACAATAAACCTCTCCTATGACAACATAAACTTCTTGAAGTCAGGAATCTTATTCTTCATATTCCTTTATCAGCTGGTTGGATCTTGGAGGCATTTTTCATGAACTGACTATCTACTTGCCACATTGGCATTTCAGGAATTCAAAACCAGCAACAGCACCAGAAATTTTAAAGCAGATAAAAGAGTCAGAAGAAAATGCCTCAGGCATGTATAATAGCAAATCCTAGCAGTTTCTCTGACTTGCATAATGAGCCACGGATTTTATAATTTTGGCCTTGTGCATGTTTCCAAAGATCTCTCCATATCTTCCAGGGAAGACTTGGCTGGGTTTTACCTGAGGTGCATCAGATACTTGCAGGAACTCAGGCTATATCTCAAAGTCATTCTTTTAAGATAACTGCCAGAAGACTGTCTTCCCTAAAACAAAAAGATAGCGTCCCTACTCTTTGGGTGTTATTTTGCTCTCTTTCAAATTGATTTACATGTCACCTGTAGAATTTGAAAAGCACAAACTGGACAAAAGTTCACATCTTGTGAATCATACAGCTTCACTGTCCTATTCTGGCACCCTGTGCTTTCTTGGTACCCCCTCTGGAAGCCAGAAATACAGTGGGTTAGATTATAAAGGTTAAATAAATACTATAAGGCCAGGTTCTGTGGCTCAGCCTGTAATCCCAGCACTTTGGGAGGCTGTGGCAAGTGAATTGCCTGAGCCTGCAGGTTCGAGACCAGCTCGGGCAACTTGACGAGACCTCGTCTCCACAATAAATCAAAAATTAGCCGGGTGTGGTAGCATGCGCCTGTAGTTCCGGCTACTTGGAAGGCTGAGGCAGAAGGATCACTGGAACCTAGCAGGTTGACGCTGGAGTGACTGTGAGTGTGCCATGGCACTCCAGCCTAGGTGACAGAGTAAGACGCCAACTAAAAAAAAAAAAAAACCAGCCGGGCTCGGTGGCTCAGCCTGTAATCCCGCGCCTTTGGGAGGCTGAGGTGAGTGGATTGCCTGAGCCCGTGGGTTCGAGACCCGCCTGGGCAGCGAGACCTCATCTCTACAATAAATCAAAAAATCAGCTGGGTATGGTAGCGTATGCCTGTAATTCTGGCTACTTGGAAAGCTGAGGCGGAAGGATCGCCGGAGCCCAGCAGGTCGAGGCTGCGGTGGCTGGAAGCGGCCACTGCACTCCAGTCTGGGTGACCGAGTGAAACTCCAACTCAAAAAAAAAACAAAAAAAAAAAACAAAAAAACCACTATAAAATGGGTAGGGCATGGTGGCTCACACCTATAACCCTAGCACTTTGGGAGGTCAAAGGGGGAGGATTGCTTGAGTGAGCCCAGGTGTTCAAGGCCAGCCTGGGTAACATAGCAAGACCTCATCTCCACAAAAAATTAAAAAACGGATTCACGTGCCACTGAGATTTTCAACAGATACTTATTGAACACCTATTTTGTCTAATACTCTATGCCCAGGCCCTGTAAACAATGATTAAAAATAAGAACATGAGCCGGGCTCAGTGGCTCAGCCTGTAATCCCGCGCCTTGGGAGGCTGAGGTGAGTGGATTGCCTGAGCCCATGGGTTCAAGACCCGCCTGGGCAACTTGGCGAGACCCCATCTCTACAATAAATCAAAAATTAGCTGAGTGTGGTAGCGCACGCCTGTCGTTCCAGCTACTGGAAGGCTGAGGCGGAAGGATCGCCGGAGCCCAGCAGGTCAAGGCTGCGGTGGCCGGGAGCAGCCACTGCACTCCAGTCTGGGCAACAGACTGAGACTCCAACTCACAAAAAAATAATAAGAAGAAGAACATGACTATACACTTCCTCATCTTCAAATTGTCTGGTCATTTTTCATGTGTGTGCTGTGGGTTTGGTATTATTCATCCCAAGCTTGTAACTAAAGACTCCTTTATGGCTTAAAACACAGATCATCTAAATTTGCCCTTTTATGGTAAAATGGGTGTCCCATAGTACTGAAACTTTCAACTGCCACTTTTGGGATGATATATCCATTTTCTCTGTAAAGATACACCTGTGCTCCTTTGTCAACTGATAGTAGGGTAAAAAAAAAAGAGAGAAGAAAAAAGAAAATAAAGATACATCTGCGCTTAATTATAGACTCACAGGATTTAAGAGGTAGAGAAGAACTTTATGATCATATAGGCCAACATTCATTTTATAAATGAAGACTGTAAAACTAAGACAAAGATAGATAACTGGGCCATGGTCATACTCTGGTTGCTTTTTCTGACACAAAATGTGCTCAACATCCCTCATTAAGAAATCAAGACTGCAACTTTCACTTGTGACCATGATGGAGTAACATGGACCTGATTTATCCTGTACCTTAAGCAAGAAAACAAGACAAAGTAAATAAACAACTTTCAGATGCTGGACAACATGCAACACAGGACGATGGTCTCCGGAAGGAGAGAAACAAATGAGGTGAGCCTATAATTGTCCCAGCTTCTGCGTGGAGAGTGTTCAGGGTACAGGCCAGGCCAGGGAAGCCCCCAACAAAGCCTGGCAGTTTTCCAGAGTTGAGTAGATGATGCTGAAAATTCAGAGAGGCCAAGGCCTGAATTTGCAGGCCACAGGCGCTCAACAACTGTTGGTAATTTGCCTGTCAACAGCTTGAGTGTGCAGGGTAGATGACCAGACAGGAGAAAGTTGCACAGAGAGAGAGAGAGAGAGAATTCTGGATATCTGCAGGGGCTCCTGCTGAGGCTGTGGCTGAGTTACTGTCAGCATACATGGTTGAAAAAATGACATGAGCCCAGGGAAGGAGACACCTGAATGGAGCAATTCCTGGTCATCACACAGGAGTGGAAATAGTTCACATTCCCAGTGGCCTGCATGGGAACTCTTTGAGATATATCAGGCGCCAGGTTGAGAATTTGGAAAGGTATTGCCTCATGAGAAGGCCAGATTAGCCCTGGCCTGAAGGTTGCTCTCCATCTGCCTATCAGAGTTTAAATCAAGCTTCAGGAAGATCAAACATCTCCAAGTCTATACGGTGTCCCAGAACAAAACTCAAAAATATTTAAGAAAGGAAAAAAAAAGAAATCCCAGCATCCAACAATGTGAAATTCACAATATCTGGAATCCAGTAAAAAATTACCAGGTTGACCGGGCAGTGTGACTCACTCCTGTAATCCCAGCACTTTGGAAAGCCAAGGTGGGAGAATCACTTGAGCCCAGGAGTTCGAGATCAGCCTAGGCAACATAGGAAGACCTCATCTCTAAAAAAAAAAAAAAAAAGTCAAAAATTATCTGGACATGTTGGTACACACCTGTAGTCCCAGTTACTTGGGAGGATGAGGTAGAAGGATTGCCTAAACCCAGGAGGCTGAGGCTATGGTGAGCTGTATCATGCCACTGCACTCTAGCCTGGGCAACAGAGTGAGAGCTCAACTTAAAAAAATAAAAAAATACCAGGCATACCAAGAATCAGGAAAATAAAACCCATAATGAGGAAAAAAAACCAAAACAATATAAGTAGATCCAGATATGACACAGGTGACAAAATTAGTAGGAAAAGGCATTAAAACAGCAATTATAACTATACTCCATATGTTCAAGAAAGTAGAGGAAGGCATGAGCATGTTAAGAAAAGAAAAAATATTACAAATAAAAAGGACCCAAGTTGAACTTCTTAAAATTGAAAATACAATAGTTGAGATGAAAAGGCAGTGCTTTATGGAAATTACAATTTTTGCCGTTATTCTTATTATTACCAATACCACAAATGTAAAAATAATATTTTCATTGGGACTAAAAATAGTCTCCTTCATATAAAAATCTTAAAGCCACATACAAATGTGCATCCAAATCATCAACGTAGAATAGAGTTTGCATAGTAAATACACGTTGTCTGCACTTGGTATTTATAAAGAATAGAAACAGCACACAACCTTTTCTATATGCAAAACATGTTAAGCCAAGCATGACTTCTATTCAGAAGAGTTTAAAGTCAATGAAGAATAAAAATTGGGCTCTGTGACTTCATTTTTAAGCTTGGTGCATGCATACATTTTTTAAAAATATATTTTTATATGTACCACTCAGAATGTGGGAAAAGCTCGCGATTTTTTTTTTTTTTTTTTTTTTTGAGTTAGAGTCTCACTCTGTCACCCAGACTGGAGTGCAGTGTCCGCTCCCGGCCACCGCAGCCTCCACCTCCTGGGCTCCGGCGATCCTTCCACCTCAGTCTTCCGAGTAGCCGGAATTACAGGCGCGCGCTACCACGCCCAGCTAATTTTTTGATTTATTGTAGAGATGAGATCTCGCTGCCCAAGCGGGTCTCGAACCCGCGAGCTCAGCAATCCACTCACCTCAGCCTCCCAAAGCGCGGGATTACAAGGTGAGCCACCGAGCCCGG
>NW_007249689.1:293885-317266 GCF_000164805.1 Carlito syrichta | reverse complement strand
TGAGGAAATTTCTTTCAAAATTCATATTAGTACGTATATATTAAATCAATGGAAATAGTCAAAAAAATAGAAGTTATAGTCACATGGCCAAACATCTCTCTGTAGCAGCATATTCTGCCAAAAAAGTAAAAATCTAAAATGATCACAAAAATTAGATCTTCCATAGAATTTCTAATTTTATCTGTCAGTTCTGATTTTTTAAAAAATTAATATTTTCATGTGATATCAAAAGCTCCTTGCTAATAAGAAATAGATTGTTTAGAATAGAGAAGTGCCCATCGATAAAGGACATGCCCATTAATTTCCAGTGTTAGCCTTATTATTTCCAAAAAATATGAAACAAAAATTACTTTAGTTCTTAAGGGCATCATTAAGTATAGAGGTCTCAGAACAAATCAAAATAAAATGCATTTTTTACTCCTTTTGTTTTGTATCACCACCACAAAATGAATATGAATGCTTTATTAACATTTTATTTCTTTTTTTTTTTTTTTTTTTTTTTGAGTTGGAGTTTCACTCTGTCGCCCAGACTGGAGTGCAGTGGCCGCTTCCGGCCACCGCAGCCTCGACCCGCTGGGCTCCGGCGATCCTTCCGCCTCAGCCTTCCAAGTAGCTGGAATTACAGGCATGCGCTACCATGCCCGGCTGATTTTTTGATTTATTGTAGAGATGAGGTCTCGCTGCCCAGGCGGGTCTCGAACCCGCGGGCTTAGGCAATCCACTCACCTCAGCCTCCCAAAGGCGCGGGATTACAGGTTGAGCCACCGAGCCCGGGAAGCTCGCGATTTTTAGACCCTTGCCAGGATCAGTGATGACTTATTCCCAGCAAATTGTGGGTGAGGTGTAGTTAAGAATCTAACCTAAGAAATGAAAGTAAGGAGAAGGAGAAAAGTAAACAAGATGCAGGAGCAGGACCGAGAAAGAAACTCGTATGAAAGGTAGGAATATTTTTAAATGCGAGGACTATGGTTTACAGACATGCATGAATCTCCCTGACAGAGGCTGAGAAGGTGAGAACACAGAAATGCAATTAAACTCAATCCACGGTCATTGAGTGCCTGTTACCTGCAAGACACTGCACCACATGGAACACTATCTCTTTCATCCAGGATCACAAAATATGATGCAAGAGATGGATGCAGATACATAAATGTGTCATAAATCAGATGGATCACTGCAATAATGAAGACTGACAGTAGCCAATGGAACATTAGAGGAGCAAAGCATTAACTGGGTCTTGGGATAGCAAATGGGATGACATTTGAACTGTGTCCTAAAAGAGAAAAGAAGTTTTATTGTATATAAAAGAGAATTTTATTTGTGTTTGGTGGTACACACCTATGGTCCCAGCTACTAGGGAGGCTGGTACAGAAGGATCACCTGAGCCTAGAAGTTGAGGTTGCAGTGAGCCGTGATCATACCACTGCATTCTAGCCTAGGCGGCAGAGCAAGACCCTGACTCAAAATAGAGATAAATAAATAAATAATAAAATAAGAGGATTGTGGTGGTTATTTTCTATTTAATTTCCCCCTCCCTTGCACCACCATCCATTCAAATTCACTTCTGCTGGCACAGTGCCTCACACCTGTAATCCCAGCACTTTGGGAGGCTGAGGCAAGAGAATGGCTTGAGCCCAGGAGTTCAAGACTTGCTCCATAACAAATTGACCACCCTCACCTGATCATCTTTGGTGGTTGGCAGGCTTCTGGTTGAATTTCATTAATGAAAGACACTTGCTGGACATCAGAAGGTAAGAAGACAGAGAGGCTGGGGCATTTCTTCATGATCTTTTCCCTGCTTCATCACTGAGGCTGTAACCCTCTCTGCCTACAGTTCCTCCTCATGGTCCCTAACCCATGGCCCCAACTCTCACTGAGCAGTAGTGACAGTATTTCATCCCCTTGGCCTTTTGGGCCTAGGAAAATTAAGAGTTTCTCACTCTGCTAGCCCGTGAGTGCCACAACCACTCTTGTGGTTTCTCTTTAGACTACCCATATCTCTGTAAATAGTCCTTCATTTGAACCGTCTGAGTTGAGTCCAGTCCTAGACAAAGACAAGAAGAGGTACATGAGTGGGGAACCACAATTGTATTTGGGGCAACATCACAGGGGTGGTAACCTGAGATCGAGAAGAATGGTTTGACAGAAGTGGGACCAGATTGTGAAGGCCTCACTAAGGAACTTGGACTTTATTCTTGAGCAGGAGAAATCTAGTGGTGGTTATTGAGTAGAACTGTGTTCCAGAAATATCACACTACTAGCACACGGAAGATGGAATGAAAAGGGAAAAGCTTCAAGGCAGGAAGATCAGGTAAGATATTACTGCAATAAGCTCCTACACCAGGCATTGGTTAGTGGTAGGGAAAATGGATTTGAAATGGGTCAGCAATAAAATCTACAGGGTATACCTGCACATGCATGTTTATTGCAGCTCTATTCACAATAGCAAAAACATGGAACCAACCATGCTGCCCATCCAAGCTGGACTGGATTTTTAAAATGTGGTACATATACACAGTGGGATATTATGCAGTCATAAAGGACAAACATGGACTTCACGGCAACTTGGATGGATTTAGAGTCGATCATACTCAGTGATCTATCACAGAAACAAAGAACAGAGTACCATATGTTCTCACTCATCAGTGGACTTTGAACAATTATCATAATACTATGAGAAGGGGATTGGCGATAGTGGGAAACTGTCGGGGAGGGAGGTAGTGGGATTGGCAGTTGAGGGAACTGCCAGGGGAGGGAGGGGCATACCTCATTAACAAGAGTACCTGCATAATCAACGTTTGTATACCTAACCCTGAATTGTACCCCACATCTTTAAAATAAAGAAAAAAATATCTATAGGGTGTGGCAAATTAGTGAATTGAGGGGCAAAGCAGAGGGAGGGATTTCGTTTTTATTGAGACAGGGCCTTGAACTTCTGGGCTCAAGTGATCCTCTTGCCTTGGTTTTACAGGTGTAAGCCACTGTACCTGGCCAGCAGAAGAGATTCCCGCCCCCCCCCCCCCCCCCCCCCCAGAGATGGGATCTTGCTATATTACCCAGACTGGTCTCGAACTCCTGAGCTCAAGGAATCCCCTTGCTTCGGCCTCCCAAAGTCCTGGGATTACAGGCCTGAGCCATTGTGTCCAACCAGCCAAAGGGATTTTGAAAGAGGACTTCCAGGTCTCCAGCTTGGCAGCATGGGATATGGTGAGCCTGTCTATAATAAACACAAAGAAAGAGGTTCTTAGAATTGGGAATATATGATTTGGTGTGATTATGTAGAAAGGTGCTATAGAGCATTGAGGCTGAGATGCTCAGCAAAGAGCCAGATATGTGGCTCTCTGTGTATCAGAAATGAGATAAGACCTGAAGATAAAGCCAGCAGTACAGAGCTGTGGTTCTCATTCCTAGTTGCACCTGAGAATCACCTGAGGAGCGTTTCAGTGAGGGCCCACTCCCAGATCAATTAAATAGGATTTCTGAATGAGGCCAGGAATCAGATGTAATTGGTATGTATTTAATCAGATTTAATGGAATTTAATCTGGGTTTATATTTTCAAAGGGCTCCCTAGGTAATTCTTAGATGCATCCCGATAAAGAAGCACTAATCCAGAGTGAAACAGAAGCAGCTAAAAAGGCGCACTTGTCAGTCGGGCTCAGTGGCTCAGCCTGTAATCCCGTGCTTTGGGAGACTGAGGTGAGTGGATTGCCTGAGCCCGTGGGTTCGAGACCCTCCTGGGCAACTTGGCGAGCCCTCATCTCTACAATAAATCAAAAAAATTAGCCGGGCGTGGTAGCGCACACCTGTAATTCCAGCTACTTGGAAGACTGAGGCGGAAGGATCACCGGAACCCAGCAGGTCGAGGCTGCGGTGACCAGGAGCGGCCATTGCACTCCAGTCTGGGTGACAGAGTGAGACTTCAACTGGAAGAAAAAAAAAAAAGATTATTTAAAAACGGGCACTTGTCAGGGACCAGATGCAGTAGCTCATGCCTGTAATCCCAGCACTTTGGGAGGCAGAGGCAAGAGGATTGTCTGAGCCTAGGAGTTTGAGACCAGCCTGGGCAACTTGGCAAGACCTCGTCTCTACAATAAGTAAAAAAAAATCAGCCAGGTGTAGTGGCATGCACCTGTAGTTCCAGTGACTTGGGAGGCTGAGGTGGCAGGATCACCTGAGCCCAGCAGGTGGAGGCTGTGATGGCCATGAGGGTGCCACTGCACTTCAACCTGGGTGAGAGAGTGAGACTCCAGCTCAAAAAAAAAAAGAGCCTTTTTTTGTAGAGACAAGCTCTTGCTGTTTTACCTAGGGTGGCTTCAAACTTCTGGCCCAGGTGAGGGAACTGCCTGAAGCCTACAGGTTCGAGAACAGCCTGGGCAACTTGGCAAGACTGCATCTCTACAATAAATAAAAAAATTAGCTGGGCATATAAGCATGCGCCTGTAGTTCCAGCTACTTGGAAGGCTGAGGCAGAAGGATCGCCGGAACCCAGTAGGTTGATGCTGGGGGGTGACTGTGAACATGCTACTGCACTCCAGCCTGGGCGACAGAGTGAGACTCTGCCTGAAAAGAAAAGAAAAGAAAAGAAAAAAGATGAAGAGAAAGTGATGCTGGGTTTTAAGCCAGAGGCTATCAGTTGACTAAGGGTAAGGAGGCATTAAAGAAGGAGAGAATGTAGCCAGGCGCAGTAGTTCATGCCTGCAATCCCAGCAATTTGGGAGGCAGAGGTGAGAGGATTGCCTGAGCTCACAGGTTCGAGGTTGTGGTGGCCGTGATCATGCCATTGCACTGCAGTCTGGGCAACAGAGTGAGACTCTTACTCACAAAAATAAAAAAGGAGAGAATGAAAATACACAGTAGAGAAGTTATTGGAAGAGCAGAGCTTGAGACCAGCCTGGAATTGGTGGCATCAAACTTATCAGTGGAAGGTCAAGTGTGGTGGCTCACATTCGTAATCCCAGCACTTTGGGAGACTGAAGCAAGAGGATTGCTTGAGCCCAGAAGTTTGAATCCAGGAGGTCAAGTCTGCAGAAGCCAGAAGTTTGAAGTTGGGCAACACAGCAAAACCTCTTCTCTACAAAAAAAATTCAAAAGATTAGCCAGGCATGGTGGTGCGTACCTGTAATCCCAGCTACTTAGGAGGCTGAGGCAGAAGGATGACCTGAGAGGTCGAGGCTGTGGTGAGCCATGGTTGTGCCACTGCAGTCCAGTCTGGGTGACAGAGTGAGACTCAGATAAGCTTTAAGCTGAGGAAAACTGAGGGAGCTCAAGCCATAGTTTTCAAAATGAAAATAATGCTATGAGTGACTACTGAGATCAAAGAGGTGGAAGGGAAAGGGAAACAGGGTGCGGGACAGTTATGGAGACTCTTCCACCTGCTGGGCGCCATGTTGAAATTCGGCAAGTTGCCTTGCTCGGTAATTAAGTGCGCTTCCCAAGGATAAATATTGTCAGGTGGGATAAGCAAAACGAAGCCCATTCTGCCCACTTTCAGCCATCTAGTCACCTTGCTCCTCTGGTACCATTACCAATTAATGGCCCTTTAAAGCTAGACCTGCAATTTAAGTTAAATGCTCATTTCTAACTGAATAGGAAAGTATTTCAGTTATGATAATATTCCCATAGTTTAGCTTAAAGGGAAGAGCTGTAGAAGATCATTTAAGAAAAAGAAAAAACCTATTACTGAGAACACTCCATTAGTGAGGGCAAGGGGAGGTGGGGCTTTAAAAAGAGTGTTTAATGGTCCAAGTTAATGGCAATCGATAAACATTTAGGAAGTAGATTTAACCTGCGTATTTTTAAGTTCCTCTTTTAAATGTGAAAAATGTAACTTTAGATTGTAAACTCACCAAGGGCTAAGACTGCGCCACTTCATTCTACAAGGCTTGGGCAATGGTGTGGGCTCAGTGGCTGTTTGAGGATTGAACCATCTGACACTGCACACCCTCCATGAAGGTCTGTCTATGCTATGTGGTCCAGGCAAGCAGACCAGCAAGCCAGATAGCTTCTAATCTTCCAGATGGCAAGTGGGAACTTCTAAGTAGAAAAGTGGTGATATTGGCTGTCCTTCTCTCTGGGAAACACTTTTAAAAATTGGGATTGGTAACTTAAGAGGTAGCTACAAGGGTTTCCTTGGTTGCCATCCAAGTGAACCAAGCTGGGAGTGGGGGTAGCTGCCAGAAAGCAGGGAACTTGACCAACTTGCCTGAATGAGCCTTGGGGAGCTCCAGAGGGATGAATCTTCAGGCAAGCTGGAGGCCAGTAGGAGGGGAGGGGGAGACAAAGTTGCAGATGGCCAGGAAAGTTAGACGGAGTCAGGGTAGCATCCCTACTGGGTTTTCCACAGTCTAAATACTGAAAGACTATAAATTATTTCCAAAACTGCTATGAGACCACTTGCCGTAGGCAGCTCAGTCATGACTTGAAAACTCTACATTATTCTATCCCTATCCCATTTATTTATTTATTTATTTCTGAGACAGGATCTCACTCTGTCACCCAGGCTGGAGTGCAGTAGCACAGTCATAGCTCACTGTAATTTAGGACTTCTAGGGTCAAATGATCCTTCTGCCTCAGCCTCCCAAGTAGCAGGGACTACAGGGTATGCCACCATGCTGGGCTACATTTTTTTTTTTGTAGATATAGGGGTCTTGCTGTGTTGCCCAGGCTGGTCTCAATCTCCTAACTTCAAGTGATGCTCCCTCCTCAACCTCCCAAAGCACTGGATTACATGTGTGAGCCATCGCGCTTGGCCCCTATCCCATTTATTGTTTATGTCTAGCCTTCTGCTTTGGTTTTAATGTCTTTCTTCCAAAATTCTTATTAAGACTTAATCCTCATTGCGGTGGTATTAGAGGTGGGGCATTCTGGGAAGGGATTAACTCATGAGGGCTAGTGAATGAACTAGTGCTTTATAAAACAGTGGGAGGGCCAGGTACAGTGGCTCATGCCTGTAATCCCAGAAATTTGGGAGGCCAAGGTGGGAGGATTGCTTGAGCTCCGGAGTTCCAGATCAGCCTAGGCAACATAGCAAGACCTAGTCTTTTAAAAATAATAATAATAAGCCAGGCACGGTGACTCACGCCTGTAATCCCAGCACTTTGGAAGGCAGAGGCAAGAGGATTGCCTGAGCCCATAGGTTTGAGACCAGGCTGGGCAACATGGCGAGACCTTGTCTCTACAATAAGTTAAAAATTAGCTGGACAGGGTGGCGCGCACATGTAGTTCCAGCTGCTTGGAAGACTGAGGTGAAAGGATCATCTGAACTCAGCAGGTCGAGGCTGCGGTGGCCATGAGCGTGCCACTGCACTCCAGCCTCAGTGACAGAGTGATACTCCTATGAAAAATAAATACATAAATACATAAATATGTAAATAAATAATAAGCTGGGTGTGGTCACATACACGTGTAGTCCTGGCCACTTGGGTGGCTGGGGCGGAAGGATCACCTGAATCCAGGAGGTCAAGTCTGCAGTGAACTGTGATCATGCTACTGCACTCCAGCCTGGGTGACAGAATGAGACCCTGACTCAAAAAAAAAAAAAAAATTAAATAAATAAAAGAACTGGAGGGAACTAACTCAGGTCCTTTATACCCTTTGCCTCCCTTCATGTGAAAACTCAGCTTTGGCTCCCTCTGCCATGTGAGGAGGCCCAGCAAGAAGACTCCCCACCCCAGACACCAAATGCCAGCACCTTGATCTTGGAGCTCTCAGCCTTCAGAACTATGAGAAATAAATTTCAACTGTTTATAAATTACCCGGTCACTAGCCGGGCATGGTGGCGCACAACTGTGATTCCAGCTACTTGGAAGGCTGAGGTCGAAGGATCACCTGAGCCCAGCAGGTAGAGGCTGCGGTGGCCATGAATGTGTGCACTGCACTCCAGCCTGGGTGACAGAGTGAGACTCCTACTCAAAAACAAAAACAAAAACCAAAACCATTCAGTAGCATTTTATCATAGCAGCACAAACAGACTAGAGCACCTACTTACCAAAACAGAGTTGAGAAGTTCAGGCCAACCTTTATGGAACCCAGAGCAGGTGTACTTTTAAGCCCTCAGGAGACTGGAGCCTGGTTTACATTCACTTAACCCCTACGATCTCAGCTCCAAGCACACCGCGTAGTTGGTGCTCACTAGATATTTGGTGAATGTTTGAACTCCTCTCATATGCTTGTGTGGCAGACATGCTAGACAGCAGTAACTCAAGCATACCCTGAGAATGACCCTGTGGTGTAAGAAGAGTGTTTGTTCAGAGTTCTGAGCTAAGGAATCTGGGAGTAACCAAACTGGAGGTTTACTACTTATCTATGAAGAGCACCCCAACCCCTGGCCCGTTCCACGTGCAGGAAACCAAGGCCCTTTGTTTGGGGCTAGGTGGAGGTTGCTCAGTGACGATTATTATTAAAACTACTTGCCTTTTGGAAGTGGTTTGTAGTCATTCTGTCCAACCAGCTGTTTCTGTACCCCTTGTATGTAAGTCCCCCAGTAAAACCTGTGTCTCTGGGCCAGACATGGTGGCTCACACCTGTAATCCCAGCACTTTGGGAGACCAAGGTGAGAGGATTGCCTGAGGCCACGAGTTCGAGACCAGCCCGGGACACTTGGTGAGACCTCATCTCTACAATGAATAAAAAATTTGGTAGTGCGCGCCTATAGTTCCAGCTACTTGGAAGGCTGAGGCAGAAGGATCATCTGAGCCCAGCAGGTTGAGGCTGCGGTGGCTGCGAGCGTGCCACTGCACTCCAGCCTGGGTGACAGAGTGAGACTCCAACTCAAAAACAAAAAACAAAAAAACCTGTGTCTCACCCCTGTCTCAGGGTCTTTTCTTTGGCCTTTCGGACCCTGTGCTGTCCCTACTCAATTTGGTAGGGGCACAGCCCAACAATGATGCTACTTTCTTGTGTTTCTACATTATTTTTATTGGTTTAAAAACTTCCTCATAAAGTGTTTTTAAAAGTTTTGCTATTTTTTTTCATAATTGTGTACAGGGAATAGTCAAAGGAAAAAATGTTGATGCTATAAGGAACCATCACCAAGTGGATTTTTCTAATCTTCCAGTGCACTTATTTTACCTGCAGCCCTGGAAGTGTTCTAGCACTGGTGCACTGAGAGAGTATTAAGCTGAAACTTCAGGGCTTTCTGGACTGTTTCCAAAATAAATAGTTTTCTGTGAAACTGTAATGGCTGAAAGACTTTTAGGAGTGATATCACCTGACGTTTACTGAGTGTGTTTCTTTGGGGAACCTCAATTCTCTCCCAGAGTCTTGCTCCTCCCTCTCACATCCTGGGCAGGTAGATACAAAACACACATGTTCATTCCATCGCTCTCTCTCTCTCTTTTTATTTTTATTTTTTTTAGTCAGGATCTTTGTTGCCCAGGCGGGAGTACAGTGACTCACCAGTCTTGACCTTCTGGGCTCAGGTGATCCTCCCACCTCAGCCTTCCAAGTAGCTGGGACTACAGGCATGCACCACCACACCTGCCTACTTTTTTTGGTAGAGATGAGGTCTCACTATTTATCCTAGGCCCATCCCTATTCTAAAAGTTCAAAGTGATGACAAAATCAGCAATAGAACCCACACCTGTGACTTTATCTATCTCCCACTTAATCTATATCCACCAGCTCTCTCTGTTCCTGGTGGCTGTGATTGTAGGAGATTGACTTGAAACAAACATCGACTGTCTCTTCATCTCTAACTCAGCAGCTCAGCTTCTTAGTTCATGATCATGCCAGCTTGGAAGGATGACTCCTGAACTATAATAACAAGAATGGTCAGCTTAATTTTATATAGGATCTTTCATACAGCTAGCTCCATTATAAAATACTTTGCCAATTTAAGAGCTGTAGGTTGGGCACAGTGGCTCATGCCTGTAATCCCAGCAATTTGGGAAGCTGAGGTGGGAGGACTGCTTGAGCACAGGAGTTTGAGACCAGCCTCAGTGACACAGCGAGACCTCTTCTCTACAAAAAATTTTTTAAAATCCGCCAGGCGTGGTGGCACGTGCCTATAGTCCTGACTACTCGGGAGACCAAGACTGGAGGATCTCTTGAGCCCAGTTCAAGATCAGCCTGAGGAACATAGTATGACCTCATTTCTACAAAAGAATAAAAAAAATCAGCCTGGCATGGTGGTTCGTGCTTGTAGTCCCAGCTATTCAGGATGCTAAGGCAGAAGGATCGCCTGAGCACAGGAAATCAAGATTAGGGTGAGTGGTGATAGTGCCACTGCACTCCAGCTTGGGTAACAGAGTGAGACCCCAGCTCAAGAAAAAAAAAAGGTATAGAATTACAGTGCAGCACTACTGACTTAAATAATAAGTAATGGCTGATACTAATAATTAGCTTAATTTGTGGTCTAGCAGAACTATCACAACTGAGGCAGCACTCCCTCCGCACCCTCCCCTCCATCTCTTTGTCTGTTTTTTTCTCCCTCCTCCTTTGGCAACAGTTACCAAGTGAGCTGGTTTGGTGGCTCAGCCTGTAACCCCGCGCTTTGGGAGGCTGAGGTGAGTGGATTGCCTGAGCCCATGAGTTCGAGACCCG
Source organism: Carlito syrichta (assembly GCF_000164805.1). Classification (NCBI taxonomy): domain Eukaryota; kingdom Metazoa; phylum Chordata; class Mammalia; order Primates; family Tarsiidae; genus Carlito; species Carlito syrichta. Next base: position 306,723 of record NW_007249689.1, on the reverse strand, counting down.
CCTGGGCAACTTGGCCAGACCTCATCTCTCCAATAAATCAAAAAATTAGCCGGGTGTGGTAGTGCACGCCTGTAGTTCCAGCTACTGAAAGGCTGAGGTGGAAGGATTGCCGGAGCCCAGCAGGTCGAGGCTGCAGTGGCCGGGAGCAGCCACTGCACTCCAGTCCAGGTGACAGAGTGAGACTCCAACTCAAAAAAAAAAAAAAAAAAAAGAGTTACCAAGTGAAGAGCTGAGATTGTCATGTGACTCATTATAAAGTCAAGTCACCTCTTATCCTCTGTAGCTCCACTGCTTTATTACAGCAGGACTTTCCAACCTTTTCAAAGTTGCATCACCCCATCATTGTTTAGTTTCACAGATGGTTCTCCTGACATCATGTGCTTGGTGGGAGGGGCACCAAGGATAGATTCAAATCTCTTGGGAATTGGCCACATCTTTGGAAAGGCTCTTGCTTTTTACAAACTCAAGGTTGACAATTACTACTCTACATGGTAACTTGGTAAAGAGGATCTTCCTCTCCACTTAAGCCAAGGGTTTGGAAATCAGACACATCAGCAAGGTCATACTGGGTTCGCATGGCAGAAATTGAGAGGAACTCTGATTTTCCAGTGTCTACACATAGTGGCTTTCTATCAACGTTCTGACATCACTGATAAGTGGAAAGAATTCCAGAATATTATTATATAAACCTGATCTAAATAACTCATGAGGCTTGGGTTTAACACAGAATGCCCATTTTATCACACGTATTCATCACTTATCTCCCTGTTTACCAACTTTACCCTCCAAGTCCCGGAGCAGAAATATGGGCTTTTCTTATAATCAAATAACCTTGTGAGAAAACTCTCTGGAGCCACCAAAACTGCACCGTCTCTGCAAGATATGCTCTTGGGAGCCAGAGGGAGTTTGGATCTAGAGGCTTTTTTTTTTTTTTTTTTTTGTCTGCTGCAACATGTAGGATAATTGTCAGGGTGTCCTCTATGCACTGATAAAACTGCCAATTTACCTGAATGAAATGTGTCTCAATAACACTCCACGCTGGGGAGGCGGCCGTGAGCAGGAAGCAGCAGTAACATTTTATGCACCTTTTATTATTGCATAAAAGTGATTAACTGACAATTTATTACTAGGTTAAGACATCAAAACAATTAAAATGAACATAAAATCAAACATTGCCAGACTCTTCCGGGCTACCTGAGAGTAACTGACATATCCATCTTTTTCCCCTTCATGTGAAAGTATTCACAGGAACTCACCTCCCTACCTAGAGGTGACAGGGGATCCAGGTCTGAGTCCCATCAAGCTTGAAGTTGTTGGGGTTTTTTTGTTTGCTTGGTTTTTTTTTTAATCAGGGGAAGAGATCCCTTAGTTTTCCTGAAGATGAGCTTGTCTGCTATGAAAAATAATAATAATAATCAGTGCTCTTTAACTGTAGACCGAGTCAAGAGATTTCTAGTTCTTGCCTCTACCACTGGCACGCATTCTTCTCGATTTTGTCTGGCTAATGCTAAAATCAGGCTCACGATATCGAAGTCTGCACCATCTTTCTCTACCAAAGCAGGAGCCTTTCTGACAGCTGTCTTCCCAGACCTGCTGCCCTATAATATCTGCTAGAGAAATAATTAATTGTGGAAAACCATGCTTGACAAATAGAATTAGAAATTTCCTCCTGTAGAAAGTTATTTGGTTTTACCCTATGCTTTCCAGAACAAACACAGAACTTTTTGGATTAATTCATCTCTTTAATGCTTTTTTTTCTTCTCTCTTTCAAGGCCCTTTGACAGCATAGATTCTTAATTCAAAGAGAGTCTAAATCCCTCTCTAAGAGGCAATGTCTGACAAACATGAATTTGAATACCGGTGACACCACTCACTTGCTTCAAGGCCCTCTAAGCTTATTTAATCATCTATGAAACGGTGCCAAGTCTAATGAGAACTGTTAGTACTTCCTCCCACCCTCAATTCTTGCTTTTTTTCTTCTTCTTCTTCTTTTGAGGTGAAGTCTCACTCTGTCGCCCAAACTAGATTACAGTGGCCGGTTCATGGCTGCTACAGCTTAGACCTGCTGGGCTCAGGCGAAACTTCTGCCTCAGCCTTCCAAGTAGCTGGAACTACAGGTGCGCGCCACCATATCTGGCTAATTGTTCTCGATTTATAGAAACAAAGTCTCACCAAGTTGCACAGGCTGGTATAAAACCCCTATGTTCAACATCCTCTTGCCTCAGCCTCCCAAAGTGCTGGGATTACAGATGTGAGCCACCATGCCTGGTGTTATTTATTTCCATTTCTTGACTGTGGTGATTATCAGCCTGCATTGTACTACCTACAGTATTTGCCACATGTAGCAACTAGTTGAATTATAATATGAGTTGGCAGAAAATAATTTGTCGGAAGTGATCAGACTATCTCTGAAATTTCTGGGACTCATCTCAGAGGGAGTGTCTAAGAAACTAGGCAAAGACTGGAGTTCTCAGACCTCATGGAGCCTTGGGACTCCTCACCTTCCACTTAACAGATGACCACCTACTTCTGTGTTTGTTTCTTAGTGACTCAAGAGCTTTTGTAAACCAATTACCATGAGCAAACAGTACTTATTGTGAGGCAATAAACAACTGTAAACCTTGCCCTTATCTAAATTCATTGCTCTAAACCGCAGACCTGCAGGGAATGGTTAGGTTTAAAACTCAACCCGTTAAGACTGAAGATGTGTGGGCACTCCAGTCCAGCTGCCTTTGGGAAGCTAGTAGTGCCCAAACCCCAAGTGGAAAGCCAAAGGACTCACATCAGGGTCGCCTTTGGTCTTTCATCAGGGGCAGAGGAAAAAAGGGAGGAGAAAAAAAGTCCCATGTTTATCCAAACACCTTTTTCCCCAGGACATTTGAGTATGCAGTACATTACAGACAATTTCTCCTCCAGGTACATTGGCCAATAAAACAAATGGAAAAATCACTGTTGTCCAGTTAAACATGGCAGATTGTACACTCACATTTATCTCTATTCTCACAAAACACATTCAGCAAAAAATGTTTGAATGACATAAACCCACAAGGACAAAAAGAACACTAGACAAAGACACAGCAAAGGAGAAAAATAAACAAAATTAAGAGAAAGCTGACATTTAAACCTATAGGAAAAAATCAATTGGTCTCATAATCCCAGAAAGACTCCAAAGGTGGGCGTGCTAGGCAGACCTGAAGACAGAGGGTTGGCTGAAGGTTTGTATAAAACTCATTTAGTGGGCATACATGGACATAAAGATAGAAATAATAGGTGGGGTGTGGTGACTCACCCTTGTAATCCCAGCATTTACTTAGGGAGGCCAAGGTGGGAGGATCGCTTGAACCCAGGAGTTCAAGATCAGCCTGGGCAACATAGTGAGACCTCCCCTCTAAAAAAGAAAAAAAGAAAAAGGTAGAAATAAAAGATACTGGGACTCCAAAAAGGGGAAGACACACGGGCATAAGAATGGGAACAGATACTGGGACACCTTAGAAAGGAGGAGGGCAAGAGTTGGAAAAACTACCCATTGGGTACCATGCTCACTATTTGGGTGACAGCCTCAATAGAAGCCCAAACCTTACCATCACACAATATGCCCATGTAATAAACCAGCATATGGACCCCCCCCGAATATAAAATAACATTTAAAATATAATGATAGCTGGGCGCGGTGGCTCAAACCTGTACTCCCAGCACTTTAGGAGGCCAAGGTAAGGGGATTACCTGAGGCCACGGGTTCGAGACCAGCCTGGGCTACTTGGTGAGACCTCATCTATACAATAAAATCAGAAAATTAGCTTGATGTGGTAGCACACACCTGTAGTTCAGGCTACTAGGAAGACTGAGGCGGAAGGATCACCCGAGCCCAGCAGGTCGACACTGGGGTAGCCGTGAGTGTGCCACTGCACTCCAGCCTAGGTAACGAAGTGAGACTCCAACTCAAAAAAAAAAAAAAATGATGATGATGATAAAATAAATAAAACCCATTTAAATCATTTCCAATTCTCCTCCCCCAAGCCTACCCTGCCAGGCAACTGGCCCTTCCCATTTCTCCAGGATCCTGTTTGAGAGAGGGAGTCCTGGCACAGCTGGAGGAAGGGTGGCTGGAGACACTGAAGACCGTCTGCACCCTGTCCCCTCCCTACTACTGGCTTATGGCATGTAAGCAGCTAGGCTTATAGCCCCACGAGGCAAAGTGAAGGATTTTTCTCTGAGAAAATCAATAGGCCTAAGAAAAATTGGAATTCCACACAATCAACCTTAAGGAAGTCAAAAGTTGACTAAGATCCCATGTATGGTGGCCAGATGTAACAAATAAAAACATAGGATAGGCTGGGCACAGTGTCTTATGCCTGTAATCCCAACACTTTGGGAGGTAGAGGTGGGAGGACTACTTGAGCCCACAAGTTCGAGACCAGCCTGGACAACATAGTGAGACCACGACTCCACAAAAAATCAAAATACTAGCTGGGCGTGATGGCGTGTGCTTGTAGTCCCAGCTACCACCTGAACCCAGGAGGTTGGGTTTGAGGTGAGCCATGATTGTGCCACTGCACTCCAGCCTGGGTGACAGAGTGAGACTCCAACTCATAAAATAAAATAAAATAAAATAATAAAAATCATACAGGATGCCCAGATAAATTTGGATTTCAGATAAACAATGAAAACTTTCTTAGAATAAATATGTTCCAGGCCAGACTCGGTGGCTCAGCCTGTAATCCCAGCACTTTGAGAGGCTGTGGCAAGTGGATTGCCTGAGCATGTGGGTTCAAGACCAGTCCGGGCAACTTGGTGAGACCTCGTCTCTACAATCAAAAAAAAATAGCCAGGCGTGGTAGCAGGTGTCTGTAGTTCCACCTACTGGGAAGGCTGAGGCGGAAGGATCGCTGGGGCCCAGCAGGTCGATGCTGGGGTGGCCGTGAGTGTGCATGCCACTGCACTTCAACCTGGGCAACGGAGTGATACTCCGACTCAAAAATAAAAAATAAAAAAGAATAAATATGTTCCACATAATATTTGGGACATACTCATATTAAAAGTGTTTACTGTTCATTTGAATTTAACTGGGCATCCTATATTTTATCTGGCATCTCTGCCCTTTACTTCAAATTCTAATTGACTCCTTACTGTCTCATTCTATTCAGGAACAGAGAGGTAAGAACCAGCAGGTATGTGAGGAAAGCCTCCAAAACCAACTAACAGTACCAAGGAATGCAGAAGAAACACACAAGGAAGGAGGCAGAAGAGAACAAAGCAACCTGAAATTATTAAGATCAGAGAGATAAAAGCAAAATTGCGCTGAGTGAGGTGTCTCACATCTGTAATCCCAGCACTTTGGGGTCCAAGGTGGGAAGATCACTTGAGGCCCGGAGCTTGAGACCAGTATGGGCAACATCGTGAGAGTGGCTCACACCTGTAGTCCCGGCTACTGGGGAGGCTGAGGTGGAAGGATCCCTTGAGCCCAGGAGGTTGAGGCTGCAGTGAGCTATGATCACACTACTGCACACCAGCCTGGGCAACAGAGCAAGACCCTACCTCTAAAAAAACAAAGAAAAAGAAAAATTGATCCATGAAACAAGAACAACATTCTATTAAAGAAGAGTTGCTGGCCGGGTGTGGTAGCTCACGCCTGTAACCATAACACTTTGGGAGGCTGAGACAGGAGAATCGCTTGAGGCTAGCAGTTCAAGACCAGCCTAGACAACAAAGCAAGACCCTGCCTCTATATCTTTAAAGAGAAGAAGGAGGAGAAAGAGAAGAAGAGAAGAAGGAGGAAGGAAGAAGGAAGAAGCAGAAGAAGAGGAGGGGGGCACGGAAGGAGGGAGGGAAAGAAATCAATTCTGAAAATAAAATAATACAGAAATTAAAACTGTACTAGTAGGGTTGGAAGATACACAGAGGAGTCCTGGTCTGGGTGTTGAAGTCCAGGGTGGGTGAGGACGATCTCCAGGTGGGGAGCACCCCAGATCAAGGCATGAGAGTCAGGTGAGGGGAGAAAAGAATGTGTAGGAAGGAGGCGGCAGTGGAAACAGGAGCTTGGTACATACAGAGGACTGATCAAATATGCAAATAAATTATGGATCCCAGGGGAGAAGGGAGGTACAAATACAGAAAGAGAGAAAACTAAGATGTGCTCCAGAGCACTGGATTAGAATCGGAGGTATCACTGTGTACTCATGGTTTCCAATGAACAAGGGAGAACTAGAGAAATAAATAGAGATTAAATGCCTGTGTGTCTCTATGTAGATGCATATGTTCCCTAGCTCTGCCCATGGCAGGGCCTGAGGACGGTGATGCCTCAATAGCAATGAGCACATCTTGTACCCAGATCTGGGCTTCTAAGGTTAATTGTCCATCAGGGCTTCTTGGAGAAGTGGGTGATTCTTGGGTTAGGGCAGGGAAAGTACAAAATGAGCCTAAAAAATACTTTGTACACCCTCCCCCCAGAAATGCTTGAAATGTGATGGTGACATGTCAAAGGACGTGGAAGACAACTTGAAGGGTCTCCTACTGACTAAACTGGCAATAATTTGAACCTCAAAATGCATAATTAATAAGTTAACAGTTTGATGAAGAATGAGGTACTCACAGTTTCTAAGTAACTCCCCACTAAACATTTATCAATTATAAAATAAGCCGGGCTTAGTGGCTCAGCCTGTAATCCAGCACTTTAGGAGGCCGAGGTGAGTGGATTTCCTGAGCCTGCAGGTTCAAGACCAGCCCGGGCAACTTGGTGAGAACTTGTCTCTACAATAAATTTAAAAATTAGCCAAGCATAGCATGTGCCTGTAGTTCTGGTGACTTGGAAGGCTGAGGCAGAAGGATGGCCAGAGTCCAGCAAGTCGACACTGGGGTAGCCGTGAGCACTCCATTGCACTCCAGCCTGGGCGATGGAGTGAGATTCGAACTCAAAAAAAAAAATTATAAAATAACTGGCCTGGAATTTCCAAAAGTGTCAAGATCTGTTAGGCATAATGATTCATACCTATAATCTCAGCACTTTGGGAGGCTGAGGCGGGAGGATCGCTTGAGCCCAGGAGTTTAGAACTAACCTGGGTAACATAGCGAGACCTTGTCCCTGTACGTTTTTTTAAATGTCAAAGAGACTGAGCAACTCTTTTCATCTAAAGGAGGCTAAAGACATTATTGAGCCAACTGCTAAAATGTAAATGGGATCCAAGTATTGGATGAGAGTAATGCAGCAATGTTAATTTCCTAATTTTCACAGCTGTATTGTGGTTTTTGCAGGTTATGTCCTTGTTTGTAGGAAATGCAAACTAACATTTATAGAGTGATAGGGCATCAGATCAACAACCCACTCGCAAATTGTCAGGGAAAAAGAATGCTATAGATTGTACTTGCAGCTTTTCTGAAAGTGTCGGACTGTTTCGTAGGGGATTAGAATATGCCACTTTGCCATGAGGATTATTTTAAGCCGAAGACAACTGAGAAACAACAGACAAAAAGCTCTCTGCTCACCCCTCCCACACACCCATTTGTCCTAAAAGAAGGTTTAAATTTTTAACCATCAAGGCCAGGTGCAGTGGCTCATGCCTGTAATCCCAGCACTTTGGGAGGCCAAGGCAGGAGGATCAAAACTGAATACATTTGCCTGTAAGAAACACGCAGCATATCGTCCTTATTCTGTTATTTTGCCATTGTACCAACTTGTGGAAACTTCTTCATGAACTGGACTGTGTCCCCACACTTGAAACCCAGCCATTCCTCATCTCCTGCCCATTCACCTAACACTATAAAGGCCTCACTGACCCATAGGCTAGCCACTAGCCACATGTGCTGTTAGGCTCTTGACATGTGGTTAGTTCATTTGAAATGCTCCACATATGAAATGGATACAGGATTTCAAAGATATCATAGGAAAAATATCTCAACAATTGTTATATTGATTGCATGTTGAAATAATAGTCTTTTGGACACATTACCTTAAACATATTATTAAAATGAATTTCACTTATTTCCTTTTACTTATTTTAATGTGGCTACTCAAAAATGTTAAATTACATGTGTGGCTCACATTATATTTCCACTCAACAGCACTGCTGAGAAGTCACTTTCTTTTCCCATCCAGTTTGTAAACTTTTGTTATGAAGAAAGAGTTGGGTCGGGTGTGGTGGCCCACACCTGTAATCCCAGTACTTTGGGAAACTGAAGCAGGAGGATCGCTTGAGCCCAGGAGTTCAAGATCAGGCTGAGCAACCTTGTCTCTACCAAAAGTAAAAAAATTAACTGGACGTGATAGCAGATACCTGTAGTCCTAGCTACTCGGGAGGCTGAAGCAGAAGGCTCACATGAACCCGGGAGGTCGAGGCTGTGGTGAGCCATGATCGTGTCACTGAACTCCAGCCTGGGTGACAGACTGAGACTCTGACTAAAAAAAGAAAAGAAAAGAAAAAGAAAGAGTTGGGAGAGGAAGAGAAATGAGATTGGAGAGGTGGAAGGAGAGAGAGAGGAGAAATGGGAGGAATAAACACATGCTCTGGGTACTGGGGACAGTTTGAGGGATTTGGTGGGTAAGTCTGTCAGATGCAGATTAAGGAGAGAAAAGGGAATTTAAGACGTGTCCTCTGGGTTTTGAATCTGAATATCTGCAGCTTTCCTTTAGAGACTTGCATTTCTAAAGATTGCAGTGCATGTTTAATTTCTTCTTGGTTTTTGGATTACCTTCTTTGATAATAATTCTGGGAAACCGAGCCTCCTGAGGGCCTCAGAATTTATTCAGGTTACTTTATTATACTTTAAAACAGTCCACAGAGCTTTTTAGGACTTTTATTCCCACCCTTTCCCCCATTCTTTCCATACTTTCAGTTGGGATCCAGCATAACAAATGAGGGGAGGTTGCTCAGCCCTGGTTGGATCCCTCTAGATTCTCATCCTGCCCCGTCTCCCGCCCAGGCAAGCCTCACACAATGTGCCTGTGGAAGCAACCATACAGGGATCCCACAAGGGATACCCCACCCCACAGAGGCCTTCTTCTTTCTTACCCTCTAGGCTCTTAAAGATAAAGAGTCATTTGCTTAATGAGATGACACTGTCTACTCTCCTCATACGTTAATGATTGAGGCCTTCCCTTTAAACTCCCTCTGAGACAAAATGGCCCAAGATACATACTGCTCCATCCCATGGGGTAATCCACTTTCTTTTTTTTTTTTTTTTTTTGAGTTGGAGTCTCACTCTGTCGCCCAGACTGGAGTGCAGTGGCCGCTCCCGGCCACCGCAGCCTCGACCTGCTGGGCTCCAGCGATCCTTCGGCCTCAGTCTTCCAAGTAGCCGGAATTACAGGTGCGTGCTACCACGCCTGGCTGAATTTTTGATTTATTGTAGAGATGAGGTCTTGCTGCCCAGGTGGGTCTCGAACCCGCGGGCTCAGGCAATCCATTCACCTCAGCCTCCCAAAGGCGCAGGATTACAGGCTGAGCCACTGAGCGCGGTGGAATCCACTTTCTTAAAGGTAGGAACAAATCTTCAGGATGGGGACAGGGGAAGAGAAAGTCAGACAACACCCATGGCCAACCCCTCTGACCAACTCCAAATGCAACAGTGAGGCCAAAAGCTAATATAACTAACTCCATCTTAAACTACGATGGGTGGTCTTCGGGCTCTGTTCACACTTGAACACAGGCTAGAATAATTTTGAAACACTGAAAATAAAACATAGAAAAAAGTGAGCATCTGTTGAGACTAACTCTGAGAAAAAGGAGAATGTGAGTATGTGCACTGTTTTATTCAAGATTTAAAGGCAGCCGGGCACGGTGGCTCAGCCTGTAATCCCAGCACTTTGGGAGGCTGAGGCAAGAGGATCGCCTGAGCCCGGGGTTTTGAGACCAGCCTGGGCAACTTGGTGAGTCCTCGTCTCTATAATAAATCACAAAAACTAGCCGGGTGTGGTAGTATGCATCTGTAGTTCCAGCTACTTGGAAGGCTGAGGCAGAAGGATCACCTGAGCCCAGCAGGTCAAGGATGCTGTGGCCGTGAGTGTACCACTGTACTCCTCCAGCCTGAGTGACAAGAGTGAGACTCCAACTCCAAAAAAAAAAAAAAAGAAAAAGAAGATTTAAAGGCACTTTGCGACCTGACTAAAGATAAAGAAGCCAGGCATGGTGGCTCATGTCTGTATCCCAGCACTTTGGGAAGCAGAGGCAAGAGAATTACCCTTGGTGAGTCTTTGTTTCTACAATAAATAAAAAAATTAGCCAGGTGTGGTGGTTCCAGCTACTTGAAAGGCTGGGGGATCACCTGAGCCCAGCAGGTCAAGGCTGGGATAGCTGTGAGCATGCCACTGCACTCCAGCCTGGGGGACAGACTGAAACTCTGACCAAAAAAAAAAAGGATAAAGAAGCATCCCACCGCCCCCCCTTCCCTCTTCCCTTACCATAAAGAGTCTGAAATGTGTACTGACTTGAGATGGTCTTTGAGACACTAGTCTGCTATCTCCTCGGATTTCCAGCTCTTGAATAAACCTGTTTTCCTTCCACCAACCCTTCTCTCTCAGATTGGCTTTTGAGGAACAAGTAGCTGAACCTGAGTTTGGTTACCCAAGTACACTGACTTCCTCGCACTCTGAAGAAATCGGGAGGAGCTGCATCCTTTGGGAATAAATATTGGGTTGATGCATAAGTTTGTAGTGTTTGTTATTGGCATGGCAACATGGTGGTGTTGGGAGTTTATTGTTTGTCATTTAGAGTGTTAATGTTGTGCTTGTGAATATGCCTTGCATTTTGCAGATTTGAAGAAAGTGCTATTTGGGGGCTAAAGAAGATGGAGTGTCAAGTGGAAAAAAATCAAACGCTTCTGACATATTCTGTTTAACAGCGGAGGCAGCTCAAAACATTCGTGCCGTGTATGGGGAGGATGCCATCAGGGAAAGTACGGCAAGAAAATGGTTTTATCGTTTCAAAGAGGGCCGCTTTGACCTGAGAGATTCTCCACTTTGACCTGAGTGATTCTCCACGTTCAGGAAGCCTATCACTTTGATGAAGAGCATTTAAAAACAGTGAAAAACGCTACACATTTATGAACTTATGCATCAACTCAATAAATTGCTCAGGAACACACAGGCTTTTCTCTCTTCCGCATCCCCTTTCTTCAACCCTTGCCTCTTCCCTGAATTTCCTTTTCCAGCTCTCTCTAGCACATGTCTCTTCCTCTCTCCATCCTTCTTGCTGAAAGCATCTTTATCCTCTTTAGAACCTAGTGCATGCTAGGACCAATTTGCTAGTTCTCCTGAGCATATTGCATCTTAAGCCTTTTAACTGGCTGGAGAATGAAAAACTGCCTTAAAAGAATTTCAATTTCTAGAGCGTAGTTGGAAAGTGCAGGGTATTTTGAGGGGTGGGAGCCCTTTCCTAGGGTGCTAAAATAGAACACTATAGTAAACTGCTTAATTTAATGGGATAAGGCAGACCTTTAAGAGTCTATTAGAAGGGACCCTTTGGTTCATCACGCCACTGTTAGTCAAAGTGATGCTTTGACAAGGGGCACCCAGAGAGGCTTTAAAATGAGACCGTCCTAGTCCACCCTTTGGAGCCTACTGCCACAAGTAGCCATGAATTAAGCCAGTAATGCCTCACCAGACGCTGTAACTTCCACCCTATGGTTTAACATTGTATAACCAATCACTAATCGATGTTCTTTCTATAAACCAATGAGAATTTCTGACAAAAAGTGTTTCGGCCGGGCTCAGTGGCTCAGCCTATAATCCCAGCACTTTGGGAGGCTGAGGCTAGTGGATTATCTGAGCCTGCGGGTTCGAGACCCACCTGGGCAACTTGGTGAGGCCTCGTCTCTACAATAAATAAAAAATTAGCCAGGTGTGGTAGCACGCACCTGTAGTTCTGGCTAGTTGAAAGGCTGAGGCAGAAGGATCGCCGGAGCCCAGCAGGTCGAGGTTGCGCTGGCTGGGAGTGGCCACTGCACTCCAGTCTGGGCGACAGAGTGAGATTCCAACTCAAATAAATAAATAAATAAATAAATAAACAAATAAATAAAATCATGTCATTGTGATCAGCGCATGATACTAAGAATTTCTTTTCTCTGCAAAAAATAACATAGATGCCATGGAGGGAAAAGCTTGGGTAACAGCTTTCCAATGTCCAGTCTTTCCAAAGCTGACCCATTCAAGTCTCAGCACAACTGCACTGCCTCAGATGCCTTTCCTGACCACCCAGTCTTGACTAGTAACTTCCCTGCCCTGTCTGCTCTGTGTAACACTATAGCATCTCATTTCTTCATATGTACTGCCGCCTTATATTTTCTTGCTCACCTACTCACTGTCTTCCTCATTAAACATAAACTCCATCTTCTGCCGTCTCTCCAGTGCTTAATACGTATTTGTTGAATAAATAAGAGAATGAAAGAAAGAGAGAAAATTTGTGAGGACTTATGAGAGGAGTCATGCCCCTCCTTGCTTTTTTTTTTTTTTTTTTTTTTGAATTGGAGGTCTTTGTCACCCAGGCTGATGCAATCATGGCTCACTACAGCCTTGATTCTCTGGGGTTAGGAGATCCTTCCACCTCAGCCTCCTGGGTAGCTAGAACTACAGGCACACACCACCCTGCCCAGCTAATTTTTTTATTTACTGTAGAGACAAGGTCTTGCTATGTTACTTGGGGTGGTCTTAAACTCCTGGGCTCAAGCAATCCTCCTGCCTTGGTCTCCCAATGTGCTGGGATTACAGACTTGAGTCACCATGCCTGACCCACTCCTTGTTCTTTTTTTTTTTTTTTTTTGAGTTGGAGTCTCACTCTGTCACCCAGACTGGGGGTGCAGTGGCCGCTCCCGGCCACCACAGCCTCGACCCACTGGGCTCCGGCGATTCTTC
>NW_007249689.1:282263-293865 GCF_000164805.1 Carlito syrichta | reverse complement strand
GCGATCCTTCCGCCTCAGCCTTCTGAGTAGCCGGAATTACAGGTGTGCACTACCACACCTGGCTAATTTTTTATTTATTGTAGAGATGAGGTCTCGCCGCCCAGGAGGGTCTCGAACCCGTGGGCTCAGACAATCCACTCACCTCAGCCTCCCAAAAGCACGGGATTACAGGCTGAGCCACCGAGCCCGGCCACTCCTTGCTCTTTACCGGAGTGGGATAACTGCAAATGCTCGGACTCTCATCAGACCTTGCAGAATATTTAATCAAGCCACAGCTGTGGAGGTCTTGCAGGTAGGCTGTCCATAGATCTGAAAGAAAAACACAGTGTGCTTTAACTGGAAATGATGCTCTCATTATTTTGTTTCGAGCTAAATGTGACCAAAGAGGGAGGAATAGCTTGGAACAGATTCCTGCCAGAAGGATTAGAGTGAGGGAGAAAAGATGAATGGGAAGTTGATCACTCCAAACTTCAAAAGGCACCTACCTTACCTGGGAATGCAGCCAAAGCGTGGAATGGGGGTGGACAGCAAGCCCTCAAGGGCAAGCCCTGGCTCACAGGAGAGACACATGTGCAACTGAGTGTGGCCCAGGAGTGATGAGACATCATAGAAAATGAAGTTAATGTGATTGTTAATGATGCAGATATGGCTAGATGTCAGAGAGAATCTGGGCCCGTTAGAGGGGTGTATTCGTTCATTTTGCATGGCTATAAACGAATACCAAGACTGAGTAAGTGATAAAGAAGAGAGGTTTATTTGGCTCAGGGTTCTGTATGGTGCTGGCATCAGCTTCTGGTGAGACCTCAGGAGACTTACAATCATGGCAGAAGGTGGAGAGGAGCAGGCGTGTCACATGGCAAGAGCGGAAGCAAGAGAGAGAGGGGAGGAGCCAGCTCTTTTAAACAACCAGCTCTCGGGTGAGCTAACAGAGCTAGAACTCACTACTGCAAGAGCAGCACCAAGCCACTCATGATGGATCCACTCCTATGACCCAATCACCTCCCACGAGGCCCCACCTTCAACGCTGGGGACCAAGTTCAGCCTGAGTTCTAGAAGAGACAAACATTCAAACTGTATGAAGGTCATCCCAGATTCTATTTTGGCAAGATTTCAGATAGACTTGTGCATGGTCCTGTGCCACTCTGCTGGGAAGGGCATAAAGCTAGGTGAGCCTGTCTGGACCAGGTAGACAAAAGGCCAGTTAGTGAGGCTTCTCTCCCCTCACGTGAATACCTGGAAGTGTCTAGAGGCATCAGGGCAAGATGGGCTGGGATCAGCTTGGTTGATGCAGGAGAATACTGAGAAGGATGAGGGTGCCTTGCATTGGCATGAGCTCTTTGTTTTTCAGATTTTGGATCTGTTATCTCACTGTATTCCTTTTTTTTTTTTAAGACAAGATCTTGAGCAGGGCACAGTGGTTCACACCTATAATCCCAGCACTTTGGTAGGCAGAGGCAAGAGGATTGCCTGAGCCCACAGGTTCAAGGCCAGCCTGGGCAACTTGGCGAGACCTTGTCTCTACAATAAAATCAGAAAATTAGCTGGGCATGGTAGCGCACGCCTGTAGTTCCAGCTACTTAGAAGGCTGAGGCAGAAAGATTGTCTGGGCCTAGCAAGTCGAGGCTGCAGTGACTGTGAGTGTGCCACTGTACTCCAACCTGGGCAACAGAGTGAGACTCTGACTCAAAAAAAAAGACAGCCAGGTGCAGTGGCTCAAACCTGTAATCCCAGCACTTGGGAGGCTGAAGCAAGAGGACTGCCTGAGCCCAAGGGTTTGAGACCAGCCTGGGGCAACTTGGTGAGACCTTGTCTCTACAATGTATTTTTTAAAAAAAAGCCAGGCATGGTAGCGCACACCTGTAGTTCCAGCTACTTGGAAGGCTGAGGCAGAAGGATCCCCTGAGCCCAGCAGGTTGAGGCTGTGGTGGCCGTGAACATGCCACTGCATTCCAGGTCGAGGTTACAGTGTGCTATAGTTGTGCGATTGCACTTCAGCCTGGGTAACAGAGACTCTGACTGAAAAAAAAAAAAAAAAGAGACAAGATCTTGCTCTGTTGCCCAGGCTGGAGTGCAGTCACACAACCATAGCACACTGTAACCTCGACCTCTGGGCTAAGGACTCCTCCTGCCTTAGCCTCCTGAGTAGCTAAGACCACAGGAATGCACCACCACTCCTGGTTAATTTGTTTAAAAATTTTTTTTAGAGAAAGGGCCTTTTTATGTTTCCCAAGATGGTCTAGAACTCCTGGGCTCAAGCCATCCTCCCACCTTGGTCTCCCAAAGTGCTGGAATTATAAGTGTGAGCCAACATACCTGACCTGTATTCCTATTTTAAACTTTTGAGGTTGGGAGGGCAATTACTGCTTTCATAACCATTTATGAGTGTGGAGACTGAACCACAGTAACTTTGTGACTTGTCCAGAGTCAACTTGCTTAAATTAGTAGTAGACCCAATGCTCTCCACCAGGTTTCTGAAGACATGAACCCCTGCATCAGAATCACCTGGTAGCATATTTAAAGTAACCCATAGGGAGGAAGAATGACTTTTCTCTACCCTACTGAGTCCTTGGCTGGGTCCCCTGTAACAAGACGGATTAACAAGAGAAAGGCATCCACATGTATTTAATATGCATAAGTCATATACAGCACAGCAGCCTTCCTGAAGAGATGGAGACTCAAAGCAGTGGGTAAACCTGAGTATTTTCGTGCTAGGCTTAATGAATAGTCACAGAGAGAGGTGACAAGACAAAGATGTGAGCTACATTAGTCAAACCAGGGAGGCAGCAAGGCCTGTTGGCTCAGACTTGGTGTCCCTGTGTCCTTGGAGGTAAGGATGCTCCTTACCTCTGGATCTAGGGAGGGCACCGCTCATATGAAGGTTTCATGACCGCATCATGGGAAGGCCAGGAAGTCCTTCCTGCGCCTGCCATTTCTCGAGTTCCTTCCGCTTGCTATGAGCTGTGATCGTTGTGATCATGCCATTGCACTTTAGCCTGAGTGACAGAGGGAGACCCCGACTCAAAAGAAAAAAAATTCCTTTAGCTTAAAATGTTCAACATGCCAAGCAGGTGTGCCTTGAAACTCATTACCCACTCCAGAAGTTCTTTTTTTCTCTTTGGGGAAGTCTCATTTGCAAAGACAGAAGTTCTTAAATCAGAGGATATCTGGGGTCAGAGTCCAGACATCTGCACTTTTGTTATGAATTCCAGGTGATTCTTATGCTTTCTAATTGCTTTGCATAGTATATCACTTTTGACCCCAACACAGCTTTTTTGTTGTTGTTGTTGTTGTTTGTTTGTTTCAGATGGAGCCTCACTACATTGCCCAGGCTGGCTTCAAACTCCTAGACTCAAGCCATCCTCCCACCTCAGCGGCTCAAGTAACTGGGACTACAGATGCTCACCACCACGCCTAGCTCCTAAAGCAATTTGTAATCCACTGAGTCACTAGCTTAATTCGGAGCTGATCAATTCCTGTGTTCTTTCCCTGAAATAGCCTCCCTTTAAACTGGAAACACAGGGTGTTCCTTAGGAGAGAAGGTTGTTCACAGAAAAGTGAACAACCGTTGACAGGGACTATTTGAAGCTCTGTCAAGGAACCCTTGTTCAAACAATCATAACTAAACTGTTGATTGTAAGGCGTAGCAAAACCTGGGAGCCTGCCACTCAGTGGTTTAAACAACATGCAACCCAACTAGCCAATCAAGTGTTACAGTCTAAAAAGAATTGACAAAGAGCTTCAGAGTCATCACAACTGGCAAAACCAAAGCTCCATTGGCAGGCCAGAGGGTTGTTGAAACCAGCTATGCTGCAACAAGTTCTGGAGCGAAATGTAAAGCCAGCATTTCAAACAGCTGTTGAAAGTTTATAAAGTGGGCTTGGGGAGAGTCTACTATAAAATGCAGAGTAAGAGAATGAAGTGCCCAGGGCCACTAGAGAGTGGATTTCTTGGGGAGAGGGCTATGGGATTTATGATCTATTTTTATTTTTTCTTGAGTCAGGGTCACACTCTCACTGCTGCCTCTAACTCCTGGGCTCAGGCAATTCTTCCATCTCAACCTCCCCAGTAGCTGGGAATACAGGCATGTGCCACCATGTCCAGTTAATTTTATTTATTTTATTTTTATCTTTTTGTAGAGACAGGTCTTGCTGTGTTGCCTAGCCTGGTCTTGAGCTCCTGAACTCAAGCGATCCTCCCGCCTTAGCCTCCAAAAATGCTGGGATTACAGGCATGAGCTACGGTGCGTGGCCTAATGGGATTTATAATCTGTTTATTTATTCACTCATTCATTGGCGATGGGGGTCTCGCTGTGTTGTTGGTCTTGAACTCCTAGCCTTCAGCTTTAGCCTCTCAAAGTGCGAGGATTACAGGTGTAAGCCACCATGCCCAGTTACCATCTATTTTTTTTTTTTAAAGCAGGATTTATTGAGAGGACAGAAAAACTCCCAGAGTGGGAGTGAACCCAAGGGGGTTGCCTAGCATCTATTTTTAATGTAAAAGATTGCATTTGCCAGATGCAGTGGCTCAAGCCTGTAATCCCAGCACTTTAGGAGGCTGAGGCAAGGGGATTGCCAGCCCAGGCAACTTGGCGAGACCTTGTCTCTACAATAAATCAAAAAAATTAGCCGGGCATGGTAGCGCGTACCTGTAGTTCCAGCTACTTGGAAGACTGAAGTGGAAGAATTGCCTAAACCCAGCAGGTTGAGGCTGTAGTGGCCATGAGTGTGCCACTGCACTCCAGCCTGGGAGACAGGGTGAGACTTCAACCCCCTCGCAAAAAAAGATTGAGTTTGCATAAGTCAGTACAATTAGTGTCTTTACTTAAGACTATAGTAATTTAGTTCTAGAAGTATCCTTCCATGATCGGTCATAATCCCTTACATTTGTAGAGCTCTTGACAGTTTAAAATCTGCCATGTAATCACTCTCATGGGATCACACAACACCTTAAAGTTTCAAAAGCTCTTTGATCACAGTTGATTATGCAAATCTTTGTCACTGCTCTGTAACATTTACCATCTCCATTTTGCAGAAAAAATTTGAGAAAATATGGGCTCATGAAATTAAGGAATCTGTTCTAGGTCACCCAACTCACTGGTGGAGAGGCTGGAACTCAACTTTAGGGCCTTTCATGACTTTCTCTAGAGCTTTCTGTGCCTGCCTCCCTGTTACTTACTTCTGCAAAATAAGGAAAGACATAAAATGTAACTCAGGCAATCATAGCATTTGAGGGCTATAAACCAGACTCCCATTGGGCAGATGAGAAAACTGAGGTACAGTCAAGTGGAAGCTTTGCCTCAGGTCACATGGTCATCAGTAGAGCCCAGCTTATCCAGTTCAGAGCTCTGTGTCTTGCCTCCTCTTACACTTTGTGGATAGCTTGATAGAAATGACATGTGTTAGCTGGGCTCGGTGGCTCAGCCTGTAATCCCGTGCCTTTGGGTGGCTGAGGTGAATGGATTGCCTGAGTCCGTAGTTTCGAGACCTGCCTGGGCAACTTGGCGAGACCTCATCTTTACAATAAATCAAAAATCAGCTGGGCGTGGTAGCACACGCCTGTAGTTCCAGCTAACTTGGAAGGCTGAAGCGGAAGGATCGCCGGAGCCCAGCAGGTCGAGGCTGCGGTGGCCGGGAGTGGCCACTGCACTCCAGTCTGGGTGACAGAGTGAGACTCCAACTCAAAAAAAAAAAAAAAAAAAAAAAGAAATGGCATGTGTTGACTGGACATGGTGGCTCATGCCTATAATCCCAGCACTTTGGGAGGCCAAGATGAGAGGATTGCCTGAGCTCATGGGTTTGAGACCAGCCTAGGCAACTTGGCAAGACCCCATCTCTACAATAAATCAAAAAATTAACCGGGTGTGGTGGTGCCAGTCTGTAGTTCCATATACTTGGAAGACTGAGGCGGAATGATCGCCTGAGCCCAGCAGCAGGTCAATGCTGGGGTGGCTGTGAGCGTGCCACTGCACTCCAGCCTGGGTGATAGAGTAAGACTCCAACTCAAAAAAAAAAAAAAAAAGGAAATGATGTGTTAATTTAGAATCTTGGAATAATTGCCTATAATAAGCCAGTCCCCTGACAAATGAGAGCCTAACAGATTTTAAACAATTATTTAGGTTGATTTAAAAGAACATCCATGGATTTTATGTTTAGTGGTTTGAAAATCTTCACGTTTGGCTTCTATTGCTATTATAATCAGTGTATTTACCGCATTAAGCAGTGCAGATCCACTTGCTTTGAGTAGTGCCCAGATTTCTCTTGTTAGTGTCGCTGGCTGTAAACTCCAGACAATGGTAAGACTGACGGAGTAGTTTTATAATAGATTTTTGGTAAACGGGAGCAAATAATAGGAAGAAAATGCAGATTTAAAACATGGTTTCAGGCTGGAAGCAGTAGCTCACGCATGTAATTCCAGCACTTTGGAAGGCCAAGGCTTGAGCCCAGGAGTTTGAGACCAACCTGGACAATATAGCAAGACCCCATCTCTACAAAAAAATTTAAAAATTAGTTGGCCATGGTGGTATGTGCCAGTAGTCTCAGCTACTTGGGAGACTGAGACAGGAGGATCACTTAAGTCCAGGAGTTCAAAACTGCAGTGAACTATGATCAAGCCACTGCATTCCAGCCTGGGCACAAAGTGAGACCCTGTCTCAAAAAAAAACCAAAACAACCCCTCCCAAAACAAACAAACAAAAAACAGAAGGCAGTGCTAACCATGCTGCAACATGAATGAACTTTGAAGACATTATGCTAAGTGAAATGAGACACTTGCAAAAGGACAAGTCGTGAATGAGTCCTTTTTTTTTTTTTTTTGAGTTGGAGTTTCACTCTGTTGCCCAGGCTGGAGTGCTGGGGCATGCTCATGGTCACCTGAGCCTCCACCTGCTGGGTTCCAGCGATCCTTCTGCATCAGCCTTCCATGCACTACCATGCCCGGCTAATTTTTTGATTTATTGTAGAGACGAGATCTTACCAAGTTGCCCAGGCTGGTCTCATACCCCTGGACTTGGGCAATCATTTTGTCTCTGTCTCCCACATGGTGAGATTACAGGCGTGAGCCACTGCAATTAAATAAAAGCACAAAAAAACCTACAAAACAGCAAAAGACAAAATGGCAAAGACATAGACAAAACAGTTACTGAATCTAAATAGTTTGTATAAAGGTGTTCATTGTATTAGTTTTAACTTTTTTTTTTTTTTTTTGAGTTGGAGTTTCTGTTGCCAGGATGGAGTGCAGTGGCACGCTCACAGCCACCGCAGTCTCAACCTGCTGGGCTCAGGTGATCCTTCCACCTCAGCTTTCCAAGTAGCTGGAACTACAAGCATGCACCACCATGCTCCGGCTAATTTTTTTTATTTATTGTAGAGATGTGGTCTTGCCAAGTTACCCAGACTGGTCTCGAACCTGTGCACTCAGGCAATCCTCTCACCTAGGCTCCCAAAATGCTGGGATTATAGGCATAAGCCACCGCATCTAGCCTAATTTTAACACTTTTTGTGTACTTAATAATTTTTATTATAAAGTGTTTCAACAGTATTTGTGGCTTAATAAACTTTTTTTTCTGTTAGAGTCTCACTCTGTCACCCAGGCTGGAGTGCAGTGACACACTAATGGCTACCACAGCCTCGAACTGCTGGGCTCAGGCGAATATACATTGTTATTAATTAATTTTAATTGATAACTGACACAAAATATTGTACATATTTATGGAGTACAGTGCATGTATGCATTGTATAATGATCATGTATGTATGCATTGTACATTTCAATGCATGTATGCATTGTATAATGCATGTATTATTTCATGCATGTATGCATTGTATAATGATCAAAGCAGGAGAATTATCATATCCATCACTATTATTTATTTATTTATTTAGAGTTAGTGTCTTACTGTCACCGAGGCTGGAGTGCAGTGTCATGCTCATGGTCGCTGCAGCCTCAACCTGCTGGGCTCAGGATATCTTTCCACCTCAGCCTTCCAAGCAACTGGAACCATAGGTGCGTGCCACCACTCCCAGCTACTTATTTATTTATTTATTTATTATAGAGACAAGGTCTCACCAAGTTGCCCAGAATAGTCTAGAACCCCTGGGCTCAGACAATCCTCCCTCCTTTGCCTACCAAAGTGCTGGGATTATAGGCATAAGTCATGGTGCCTGGCAGAGCCCAGGAGTTCAAGACCAGCCTGGACAACATAGTGAGACCTCATCTACACAAAATAAAAAATAAAACAATTAGCTAGGCGTGGTGGCATGTACTGGTAGTCCCAGCTACTCAGGAGGCTGAGAAAAGATCACTTGAGCCTAGGAGGTCAAGGTTGCAGTGAGGCATGATCATTCCATGGCACTCCAGCCTGGGCGACAGACCTTGATTCAGAATAAAAATAAAAATAAAGGCAGAGTGTGGTAGCTCATACCTGTAATCCCAGCAATTTGGGAAGCTGAGGCAAGAGGACTGCCTGAGCCCATGGGTTCCAGACCAGCCTGGGCAACTTGGTGAGACCTCATCTCTATTTAAAAAAATGAAAAATAAAACAAAAAGTAATTTTAAAAGAGGGTAAGGGCAGCATCATTACTCTTACTTTTACAGATGAGGCAACCAAAGAGCAGAGATGAAGTAATTTCTCCAGGCTACGCCGCCGGTGAGTGTCAGAGCCAGGATTCTTACACAGATAGTCAGACTGTCAACTAAATGACCTCTTCAGAACTGGAAGCCCTGAAGAAAATTTCAGACACCGAGGCAAGCCCACTACGGAAATGTGTTGGGGGCCCTCAAATCATGACCACTGAAGGGGTTTCTCAACCGCCTAGCAGTAGGGTCTGCTTAGGCCGCAGGGCCCCAAGGAAATAGCCTGTGTTCGCTGCATTCTAGCAGAGCATCTGGGTATTTGAGCCCTCCCAGAGAAGCCGAGAGTGTTTTATAAATATTATCTCATCGGTAGCCCTAGGCAGGCAGGAACGTGTATAAATAATTCTTTCTAGTTTCAGCTCCAGAGGCTTGCCTGAGGCTTCTGGCTCTGTGGTCCACACCTGGCTTCTGCAGACAGCAACAACAATCACTCTGGCAGCTGACATTTATGTAACACTTGCTATGTGTCAGGCACTCTTCCAAGCACTTTAAATAT
The DNA here is from genome assembly GCF_000164805.1 of Carlito syrichta. Lineage (NCBI taxonomy): Eukaryota > Metazoa > Chordata > Mammalia > Primates > Tarsiidae > Carlito > Carlito syrichta. The sequence goes on along the minus strand of NW_007249689.1, from coordinate 284,739 downwards.
GCTAACAAGCCCATGACACTTCTATGGAATAGATATGTTGCTACACCCATTTTGGAGATGAGAACACTGAGATGCAGAAATGCCCAAGGTCACACACCCGTTGTAAGTGAAGGAGCCTGGGTCCAGCCAGAGTCAGTGCTCACAGTTTCTGTTCATCCAGTTGAGTCCCAGAAGCGGCGTAGTGGTCCTTAGCTCTCCTGGGAGAACTTTGTCCCGGTGCTTGCCCCTGAGTATATGAGTTAAATGAAGTCAACTCCAACCCTCACCTCAGGGCCACTGAAGACTCTGGCAGTATCGGTCTCAGTGTCTCTGCCAGATACGTGAGCCTGTGTTCTAAGATCCCGTGCTCTCGAAATTTGACCTGTGGGTCTTTGTTTCTTACACAACAGCCATAACTCCCAGGTGGTTTGACATTGGAGCTAACGCCCCACATTGCTGCCTGCCAAGGACAGGGTGGCCCAGCCCCAGCAAACCACTGGAAACTTCTCTTCAACCGAAAGGAGAGAAGCTTCCTGGTCAGCCTCCCCAATAAAGCCAGCCACAAAGCTGGTCACTGGACGCGTCCATATTTATTTTATTTGTGAGTCAGGGTCTCACTCTGTCACCCAGGCTGGAGTGCAGTGGCATGATCACAGCTCACTGCAGTCTCAGCCTCCTGGGTTCATGCAATCCTTCCACCTCAGCCTCCCTAGTAACTGGGACTACAGGTATGTGCCTCCAAGCTCAGCTAATTTTTTTATTTTTTGAAGAAACAAGGTCTTGTTATGTTGCACAGGCTAGTCTCGAACTCCTGGGCTCAAACAATATTCCCTCCTTGGCCTCCCAAAGTGCTGGGATTACAGGCCTAAGCCACTATACCTGGTTAGGTACAACCATAAAGCGGGGAAAGCTAGGCCTCCCCTGGCTCCCCACCCACAGTCCCACCTGCCACTCAGGAAGCGTATTCACAGTAAGGTGGAAGCTACACTGCCTCACTGCTTCTAGGGGACATCCCAGTATGGGACCCCTTGGATGTCTCACCCTAAGGAGTGGCCCTCTGGTGTCAGAATGGTAACTGAATGATAATCATGCAAGGAGGGTTTTTTTTTCTCCTTTCTGCAATAAGAAAAAAAACAACCCTACCCCCCAAAAAAGTCTGTTCCTCTTCACTGACCTCCTTAGCTCTCCAAGGCCACGGCTTTGTATTCAGTGGTCTTAGTTCCTCATTTTGTCTTGGTGGCAGCAGTTAGCTAATGATTTCTTTAGAACAGGGGTCCACGGACACTGTGGCTCATGCCTGTAATCCCAACACTTTGGGAGGTGGAGGCGAGAGGCCTGAGCTCAGGGGTTCAAGACCAGTCTGGGCAACTTGGCGAGACCTCATCTCTACAATAAATAAAATTGGCCAGGCATGTTGGCGCGTGTCTGTAGTTCCTGCTAATTGGAAGGCTGAATGGAAGGATCCCCTGAGAGCAACAGGTCGAGGCTGCAATGGCCGTGAGCGTCCACTGCACTACAGTATGGGCGACAGAGTGAGACTGCAACTCAAAAAAAAAAAAAAAAAAGAATTCAGGGGTCAAGCCAGGCACAATGGTTCAAGCCTGTCTTTCCAAAACATTTGGGAGGTTGAGGCTGGAGGATTGCTTGAGCCCCAAAGTTTGAGACCTGCTTGAATAACATTGGGAGAACCTGTCTCTACAAAAAATAAAAAAATTAGCTGGGCATGGTGGCACATGCCTGTAGTCTGAGCTACTCAGGAGTCTGAGGCAAAAGGATTGCCTGAGCCCAGGAGGTTGAGGTTGTGGTGAGTAGTTTTCATATCACTTCACTTTAGCCTAGGCTACAGAGTGAGATCTGACTCAAAAAACAAAGAATTCAGGGGCAAAGTCTAAGAAGGAATCGTATGGAGGCACCCCAGAGGATGGGACGGGAATGGGGATTGGTGGAGAGAGCTAGGGCTTTGTGGATAAAAGAGTTGGACTCTACAAGTCCAGGAGAACATTAAACGGAGGCAGCCTCAAATAGTGGAGACATGGGCTTTCTCTGTGCAGGGTTCTGGAGGGTGCAGGTATCTGGGGGCAGTTGGTGCCTGGCAGTTAGAATATCTCCTTTGGAGAGTGTTTATTGATTTGTTTGTTTGTTTTTATTCTTTGGAGTCAGAGTCTTACTTTGTTGCCCAGGCTGGAGTGCAGCAGCAGGCTCACGACCGCCACAGCCTCAACCTGCTGGGCTCAGGCGATCCTTCCGCCTCAGCCTTCCAATAGCTAGAACCACGAGCATGTACCACCATGCCCGGCTAATATTTTTTTATTGTAGATACAAGGTCTCTCCAAGTTCTCCAGGCTGGTCTCAAACCCCTGGGCTCAGCCAGTCCTCTGACCACATCCCAAAGTGCTGGGATTACAGGAGGGAGCCACGGCCCGTGGCGATTTGTTTAATTTTTTATTTATTTATTTTTTTGAGTTGGAGTCTCACTCTGTCACCCAGACTAGAGTGC
>NW_007249689.1:281439-281734 GCF_000164805.1 Carlito syrichta | reverse complement strand
CAGGCTCAGGCAATCCACTCACCTCGGCCTCCCAAAGTGCTGGGATTACAGGCTGAGCCACTGAGCCCGGCCGATTTGTTTAATTTTTAAGAGACAGAGTCTTGCTCTATTGCTTAGGCTGGGGTGCAGTGGTGCAATCACAGCTCACTGCAACCTCAAACTTCTGGGTTCAGGCAATCCTCCTGCCTCAGACTTCCAAGTAACTGGGGCACCCACGTTTCACCATGTCCAGCTAATTTTTTTTTTTTTTGAGTTGGAGTCTCACTCTGTCTCCCGGACTGGAGTGCAGTGGTTG
>NW_007249689.1:279476-281325 GCF_000164805.1 Carlito syrichta | reverse complement strand
ACTCACCTCAGCCTTCCAGTAGCCGCGAATTACAGGCATGTGCTACCGCGCCCGGTTGCTGATTTTTTATTTTTATTTTGTAGAGAAGAGGGCTCGCCCTGTTGCCCAGTCTGGTCTACAGGAGATTAGGTCTCGAACCCGCAGGCTCAGGCAATTCACTCACCTCAGCCTCCCAAAGGCGTGGAATTACACGTTGAGCCACCGAGCCCGGATTCTTAGGGGCAGCAATCTGGTTACAGGCCAGGAGGGGAGGAGGATGCTCTAAGCTGTTTATGTGACTATGTACATGAGAAAATATTAAATACCTATAACAAAGAATGAGGGATGCTGACCCAGATGATGGGGGAAGATCTAAAGTTTCTTCAAAATTCCTTTTACCACCACCCATCCCTGGCACTCGACTAATCCCTCAGGGACCTTGAAAGCATGAACAAGGGCCCTGTGGCAGAGCCTACAGGGAAAGTTGACACCACAGAGTAAGCCTGTCAGTGCCGGCGCCTCACCTCATCACAAAGGAATCAACAGTAATGGGAATGTAAGTAATAATTATTATTGAGAGTCCCACCAGCCAGGACAGGGTGGGGCTCAGGGCGTGATGCCACTTGATCTGGAAAAGAAAAGAGATGTGTGTTTCCTTGCTCCTTGGAGAGAATTCACACCTGTGATTTAGGCATTGTGAAGAGACTGGGGCAGGGGGAGTCATCGGAGGGATCCTCCAATCACCAGGCAGCGGGAAGCCACTGACTCGGCTCTCCTCCACGTGCCTGTAGTTAGCAAAAGACAAATTAGCCCAGAGCCTCAGGAGCCAGAGTTTGCAATGCAGAGTCTGCAAGAATGTTTGCTTGGGGAGCGTTGGTTCTTTATCTCAGCAGGTGTAATTCCATCACATGATTGTCTTGGATCTGCTTTCCACCACTCCAGCCGGAGCCTGCCAAGGCAGAAAATGATAGCAGAGGAAAGAAATGGCCCTTCTCTGTGTTAGCCCAGGAAACACTGGGGGTCCCTTTACACAGAATATAACGAGCATTTCCTAACTGCTGAGGTGAGAGGAAGCCTCTCTCCCTGCCCCTGAGCACCATGAGCCAGAACTTCCTCTTTGCAGTGACTCACTGGCCCCCATGATAACGCTGAGTCCTCTGGCCTGCCCCGCCCTATTCCAAGCTTTACAGATTGCCAACAGACTAGTCAAAGAAGGAAAACTGGGAGCCAGGCACAGTGGCTCAAACCTGTAATGTCAGCACTTTGAGAGGCTGAGGCAGGAGGATCACTTGAGCCCAGGAGTTTGAGACCAGCCTGGGCAACATAGCAAGACCTCATTTTCACAAAAAATTAAAAAATTAGCCAGGCGTGCCAGTGTGCACTTGTAGTCCCAGCTACTCGGGAGGCTGAGGCAGAAGGATCACCTGAGCCCAGAAGGTCGATGCTGTGGTGAGCTGTGATCATGCCACTTCACTCTAGCCTGGGCGACAGAGTGAGACTCTGACTCAGAACAAACAAACAAACAAAGAAAACTAGAACATTTGTGGGGACGCAGCACAGAGGTAAGTACTGCACCACCCTGGAAACTTCCACTACAATCTTGGCATCTCTAGCCCAGAGAGTTGTTTCTATTGCAGTTTAAGATTACCTTGGGCAGGTAGCTTTTACCTTCTGGAAAATGCTGACAAGGAAGTCAATAGGAGGGCGCTCTCCAGCCCAAGCCTGGCAGGCCCAGCTGTTCAGCTTCGTCAGCACTAGCAACTCTGCGCCCACTCATACCTAAAGACTTGTGGGTCTTTCAAAGCCAGGTCAGGGGCTAAGCTTCCTCTTTCAGGCTTCCGATGTTCTTTTTTTTTTTTTTGCGTTGGAG
>NW_007249689.1:265973-279456 GCF_000164805.1 Carlito syrichta | reverse complement strand
GGAATTACAGGCGTGCGCTACCACGCCCGGCTGAATTTTTTATTTATTGTAGAGATGAGGTCTCGCTGCCCAGGCGGGTCTCGAACCCGCGGGCTCAGACAATTCACTCACCTCAGCCTCCCAACCGATGTTCTTTCAAGATATGTTTCAGGACCTAGCTGGCTTGCGAGACTCGGGATCCTACACAGCCCAGACAAAGACCAAGAGAACAGATACTGGACTCCACGGGAGTGGAATCAGACCCTTGGGCAGAGCTTCTTATTTTATGTTAATGTTCTACATTTTTGTTTTTAAACATGTCGCCTTGTTTTGTTTTGTTTTGCTTTTGAGTAGCAGTCTCACTTTGTTGCCCAGACTGGAGTGCAGTGGCAAACTCATGGCCACCACAGCCTTGACCTGCTGGGCTCAGGCAATCCTTCCGCCTCAGCCTTCCAAGTAGCTGGAACCACAGGTGTGTGCCACCACACCTGGCTAACTTTTTGATTTATTGTAGAGACGAGGTCTTGCCAAGTTGCCCAGGCTGGTCTCAAACCCCTGGGCTCAAGTCATCCTCTCACCTCTGCCTCCCAAAGTGCTGGGATTACAAGCGTGAGCCACCGCCTCCAGCGTGTCACCTTGTTTCTTAACAATGGGATCTTGTTCTGTTACCCAGGCTGAAGTGCAGTGGTATGATCATAACTCACTGCAGCCTCAAACATCCTGGGCTCAAACAATCCTCCTTCCTCAGCCTCTGGAGCAACTGGGACTACAGATTCATGCCATCACACCTGGCTAATTATGTTGACCTTAATATTTCACCTGCTCCAAATTTTTTTAAAGGGATTTTCATTCAATGAGCTCTTACATGAATATTATCATAGCAAAAAAAAAAGTGTTAAAATTCTGAACACCCTTGCTAATCAATTGTTTTTGTCTGTTCCCTCTTCATATCCTTTCCACATACATCCTTTCGGTGATACCGATGACTTTATCCCTTTCATGACGTGATTGCCTTTCATTTCATAGCTCAGTGGTTCCAAGAGTTGAAAGTGCATCTCTTGGAGTACTTGTTTAAAGTCCAGATTTCAGCAGACCATGGTGGCTCACACCTATGGTCCTAGTGCTTCAGGAGACCAAGGCAGAAGGATCACTTGAGGCCAGGAGTTTGAGACCAGCCTGAGCAACACAGCAGGACCTGTATCTTTTTTTTTTTTGAGTTGGAGTCTCACTCTGTCGCCCAGACTGGAGTGCAGTGGGCTGTTCCCGGCTACCGCGGCCTCGACCTGCTGTGCTCCAGCGATCCTTCTGCCTCAGCCTTCCAAGTAGCTGGAACTACAGGCGCGCACTACCATGCCCGGCTAATTTTTTTTGATTTATTGTAGAGACGAGGTCTCGCCAAGTTGCCCAGATGGGTCTCGAACCCGTGGGCTCAGGCAATCCACTCACCTCAGCCTCCCAAGGCACAGGATTACAGGTTGAACCACTGATCCCGGCTATGTTTCTTATAAATAGACTGCAGGGTTCTATAAGCAAGACGAAAAGGAAATCGCTCTGCTGCTTTCTTCAGTGCTCGTTTTTTGTTGTTGTTGTTGTGGGTTTTTTTTGTTTTTTGTTTTGTTTTTTGAGTCAGGATCTCACTCTGTCACTTGATTAGAGTGTAGTGGCATGCTCACAGCCTCTGCAATCTCCACCTGCTGGACTCAGGTGATCCTTCCACTTCAGCCTTCCAAGTAACTGGAACTACAGGCACGTAACCACCTGGCTAATTTTTTTGATTTATTGTAGAGACAAGGTCTCACCAAGTTGCCCAGGCTGGTCTCAAACCCCTGGGCTCAGGCAATCTTCTCGCCTTGGCCTCCCAAAGTGCTGGGCTGACAGGCTTGAGCCACCGCGCCTGGACTAGTGCTTGTTAAGAGGCACAGTAGCCACCCCAGTCCCCTGACTGTCTCTGATGAGTGTTGGATTTTCTCCGTGGGCCCCTCATGGCCCACTCTCTCCCCTTCTCTCCCTGCCGTCTGCCCGTGAGGCTGAGTCACGGGGACTGTGTCCGTGGGTTTGCTCGCCCGCCCTCCAGCCCCAGAGGGCTTGGCCCCCAGGGTCAGCGTCAGTATTTCTCTGGCTCCTCCCTGCTAGGGGCTCTCCCCATCAGCTTTCTTTCTAGGTTCCCTTCCCAGGTCCCACCCCTGCCCACACAGACCATGGTGGTAGTGGCTCCTGCCTGGCCCAAGGGTGCTGTGCCATCCCATCTGCTTCATCTGAGCCCTGCCTGTGCTTTGTAAACAGTGCTTTTGGGTCAGTCATCACAAACGAATCACCTGCAGGCCGTCTATTTTTTTGTTAGGGCTCTCACTGATAAACCTTGAGAACGTTCTGTCCTTATTACGATTTCTAAGTTAATAGGGGGGGAAATTTTACTTAACTTTGTCCTCTCCTAACTTTTATTTTCTCTTAGTAGTATTGCTAAAGTAATGTTTTAAAATTTCAAATATAGACCAGGTGCAGTGGCTCATGTCTGTAATTCTAGCACTTTGGAAGGCCAAAGTGAGAGAATTGCCTGAGCCCAGAAGTTTAAGACCTGCCTAGGCAACATGGCGAGACCTCATCTTTACAGCAAATAAGAAAATTAGCCGGGTGTGGTGGTGCACACCTGTAGTCCCAGCTACTTGGGAAGCTGAGGTGGGAGGATCCCCTGAGCCCAGCAGACCAAGGCTATGATAGCCATTATCATGCCACTGCACTCCTGCTTGGGTGACAGAGTGATACCCCAATTCAAAATAAAGAAATTAAATTAAAATTTTTTAAATATATAAAATTTTTGTTTGTTAAAAACAAGATTCGCCAGGCACGGTGACCCAAGCCTGAAATCCCAGCACTTTGGGAGGCTAAGGTGAGAGGAGTGCCTGAGACCAGCCTGGGCAATTTGGTGAGACCTCGTCTCTACAATAAATCAAAAAGTAAGCCGGGCATGGTAGCCCGTGCCTGTAGTTCCAGCTACTTGGAAGGCTGAGGTGGAAGGATCACCTGAGCCCAGCTGGTCAAGGCTGTAGTGGCTGCAAGTGTGTCACTGTACTCCAACCTGGGTAACACAGTGAGACTCCAATTCGAAACAAAAAACCCCAATGTTCTTACTATAATTGCTTTCAAGAGACAGTTTTGGACAATGTATTCGTTCATTCACTGTTGCTTATAACAGAATATCTGAAACCGGGTAATTCATCAAGAAAAGGAATTTATTTCTTACAGTTAGGAAGGCTGAGAAGCCCAAGCTTGGGGGAGCCACATGTGGTGGAGGCCCTCCTGCCAGTGGAGAAACTGCAGGACCCCAAGGTGGCACAGAGCATCCCACGGTGCATTCATGGTTTGCCCAGGTCTTTCTTCCTCTTCTTACAAGTCACCAAGTCTCCTCCCCTGGTAACCCATTCATCCACTCCTCTATGAATGGATTAACCCATTTGTGAGAGTAGAACCCTCTTGATCCAACCCCCTCTTAAAGGCCCTGCCTTTCACTGCTGCCACGTTTGGAGATGACAGTTCCAACACATGAAATCTGGGGGACAGCCGGGCTCGGTGGCTCAGCCTGTAATCTTGCACCCTGGGAGGCTGAGGTGAGTGGACTGCCTGAGCCTGCGGGTTCGAGACCCGCCTGGGCAACTTGGCAAGCCCTCATCTCTACAATAAATCAAAAATCAGCTGGGCGTGGTAGCGTGTGCCTATAGTTCCAGCTACTCGGAAGGCTGAAGCAGAAGGATCGCCAGAGCCCAGCAAGTCGAGGCTGCGGTGGCCGGGAGTAGCCACTGCCCTCCAGCCTTGGCGACAGAGTGAGACTCCAACTCAAAAAAAAAAAAAGAAAAGAAAAAGAAATTTGGGGACACGTTCAAACCAGAGAAGATAAATAAGGAAAAAAGTCTCGTAAATTTTATACTTTGAATTAACATGACCAGGTGTTTTCAACGTGGCTACAGCCTAAGCAGCACCCAGAGGCGGGCTTCAAGCGCCTCCAGGCACGTTCTAAGACAGCACTCTCCTGGCCTGCCATTAAAGCCCACATCAATGAGTTTGAGCTCAAGAAATTTCATGTAAAAGAACAGCCTGATGTCTGCATTTTGGAGAGTCTGTCCTCGACCTCCTGGCTCAGGAGATCCTCCGGCCTCAGGCTCCTGAGTAGCTGAAACTACAGGCAGGCACCACCATGCCCAGGTAATGTTTTGATTTTTTGTAGAGACGAGGTCTTGCTATGTTGCCCAGGCTGGTCTCAAACTCCTGGGCTCAAGCAGTCCACCCACCTCAGCCTCCAAAGTGCTGAGATTACAGGTGTGCGCTAACATGCCCAGCTAATTTTTTAATTTTTGAGTGGCGATGAGGTCTTATTGTGTCGCCCCGTCTGGTCTCGAACTCTTGGGCTCAAGCGACGTTCCGCCTAAGACCTAGGATTACAGGTGTGAGCCACTGCACCTGGCTGAGAGTTTGTCCTTAATGCCTGGTTTTGAAGTCTAGAAAAGCTGTTCATGTGTTTTTTTTCTTTTGAGTTTTACACTCCAGGCTTTTCCTAGGACATACATTCCTCCATCTTCCCTATTTTTAAATGCCTCTTTGTCAAAAATCTTTAAAAGCTCACCAACAACTCCACGCAGCTCTTGATCCTTCCACATCTGCCATGGAAACATCTCAAATCCTCTGCTCTGGCAGATGGAGCCATGCTGAGCAGAAGCCTCGTCCTGGATTCAGGCCTGCATCTTCTCTCCTATCACAAGCACCTGACTCAGCCTTGGAAATGTGAAGAAGGTTAGGAAACATCCTCTTGCCCTGGTCTATTCCCCCACTTCCAGTCTGACCACAAATCCTTCTTTCTGATCCAAATGGATTGTTCATTTTTCCCTTCAGGATATTCAACAGGGCCAGGCACAATAACTCACGCCTATAAACCTGGCACTTTGGGAGGCCAAGGGAGGAGGATCTCTTGAACTCGGGAGTTTGAGATCAGCCTGGGTATCATAGACTCTGTCTGTACAAAAATTAAAAATAAAAAAAAGAGGCCAGGAGCGCTGGCTCACACCCACAATCCCAGCACTTTGAGAGGTGGAGGCGAGAGGATTGCCTGAGCCCAGGGGTTCGAGACCAGCCTGCGCAACTTGATGGCATGCACCTGTAGTCCAGCTACTTGGCAGATTGAGGCAGGAGAATCACATAACCCAGGGATTCAGGGCTGCAGTGAGCTTGAGTGACAGAGTAAAACACTCGCTAGAAAACTAAAGGCATAAAGAAATAAAGAAAATAAATAAAAAGCTATCCAACAGGCGGTTGATCACATGCACTGTGTGCTCGTTACCATCCAGAGCTCTCCTTAGAAGAGGTTGCTGGCCAGGCACGGTGGCTCAGCCTGTAATCCCAGCAATTTGGGAGGCCGAGGCAAGAGGATTGCCTGAGCCTGGGGGTTCAAGACCAGCCTGGGCAACTTGGCGTGACCTTGTCTCTACAATAAATCAAAAAGTAAGCCGGGCGTGATAGTGTGTGCCTATAGTTCCAGCTACTTGGAAGGCTGAGGCGGAAGGATCCTGGAGCCCAGCAAGTCGAGGCTGCGGTGGCCTTGAGCATGCCACTGCACTCCAGCCTGGGCGAGGAGTGAGACTCTGCTCAAAAAAAATAAAAGAAAAGAAAAGAGGTTGTTGACTACTAAACCGAGTTCCCAGGGTCCCCTTCCTTGCCCTGGAAAGGTCTTACGTGGATTAGGATGGGATGACTTCCAGCATGAGGAACTATAGGAAAATTTGGGACAGAGTCAAAAACGTGACCCCAGGAATCAAATCCCTTTCAACTGGTGTGTGGCCTACGCTCTCTGGTACCCTCAGCTGGCCACTCCTTGACCACTTACCCGGACTTGCCCCTGAGTCTCCACCCCTTGTCTGCATAAACTCACACCATCTCTGACTGCTTGAGGCTCCCGGCTCCAGTTCCCGGGCTGCCCTGGCCCTGGCCTTTAAGACTGCCCCATGAGTCACCTCCAACTCCTGCCTGACCTGACCTTTTCTCTAATGACTGTCAGTCACGTCTAGAGTCATGAACAACCAGGGCCACCCACTTCCCAGTATGCAGTAGACATCATTGTCAAAAGCTCCCAGGCAGTTAATGACATAGTCAGAACTTTGTTTAGGAAATATATTCTTCTTTTTATTTTTTATTTTTTTGAGTCGGAGTCTCACTCCGTCACCCAGGCTGGAGTGCAGTGGCACACTCACAGCCACCCCAGCGTTGACCTGCTGGGTTCAAGCAACCCTTCCGACTCAGCCTTCCGAGTACCAGAACTACAGGTGTATACTACCATGCCCAGCTAATTTTCGATTTATTGTAGAGACGAGGTCTCACCAAGATGCCCAGGCTGGTCGCAAACCCCCAGGCTCAGGCAATCCACTTGCCTCAGTCTCCCAAATTGCTGGAATTACAGGCTGAGCCACTGAGCCCACCTGTTTTTGAGTTGGAGTCTCACTCTGTCACTCAGACTGGAGTGCAGTGGCGTGCTCACGGCCACTGCAGCCTTGACCTGCTGGGCTCAAACCACTCTTCTGCCTAAGCCTTCCAAATAGCTTGAAGTACAGGCACGCACCACTACACCTGGCTGATTTTTTATTTATTGTAGAGACGAGGTCTCACCAAGTTGCCCAGGCTGGTCTCAGACCCATGAGTTCAGACAATTTTCTCACCTCAGCCTCCCAAAGTGCTGGGATTATAGCATGAGCACCACACCAGGCCAGGAAATGCATTCTTTTAAAAATCTGACCAGGCCAGGTCCTGTGGCTCATGCTTGTAATCCCAGCACTTTTGGAGGTCAAGGCAAGAGGATTGCTTGAGACCACAAGTTCAAGTCCAGCCTGGGCAACATAGCAAGATCTTGTCTGTACAAAAAATTTTAACAAGTAGCCTGGTGTGGTGGCGTGTGCCTATAGTCTCAGCTATTTGGGAAGCTGAGATGGAAGGATCACCTGAACCCAGGAGGTTGAGGCTGTGGTGGCCATGATCATGCTGCTATACTCTGGCCTGGGCAACAGAGTGAGAACCCAACCAAAAATATATATGTATGGCTATCGTGAAATACAGACTCACCCCTAAGATCTACAGGGCCCAGGGCGTGAGCACAAACAGAGGTCCTTACAAAAAAAAAGCCTAAAATTTATGTCACACTAATAAATTGTTCAACAAAATATATCCATTCTCCAATGCCGACAAATATACCAACAGAAACACAAAACAGACTGGGCATGGTGGCTCATGCCTGTAGTCCCAGCACTTTGGGAGGTAGAGGCAAGAGGACTGCCTGAGTCCAGGGGTTAGAGACCAGCCTGGAAAACTTGGGTGGCTCTACAATAAGTCAAAAAATTAGCTGGATGTGGTGGCAGACACCTGTGGTTCCAGCTACTTGGAAGGCTGAGGCAGAAGGATTGCCTGAGCCCAGCAGGTCAAGGCTGAGGTGACCATGAATATGCCACTGCCCTCCAGCCTGGGCGACAGAGTAAGACTCCGACTCAAAAAAAAAAAGAGAGAGCGAGAGATACCCAGGAAAGCAGAATGTGGAACTAGAAGTCAGTGCCTCAGCAAACTCTGCCTGGCTTCCTGGGAGCCTCCTGCATCCTGGGTTCAGCTCCCACCACAGGTCACTCATACTTCTCTGTTGTGCCCTATAGACATCTTGGAATGTAAATCCATTTATGACCAAGCTAGTTGGAATAGTTACTCTTACTTGAAAGCAATAAAGTCTTGGCCAGGCATAGTGGCTTATTCCTGCAATCCCAGCACTTTGGGAGGCTGAGGAGAGAGGATTGCTTGAGGTCAGGGGTTTGAGACCAGCAACAAAGTGAGACCCCATCTCTATTTTATTTATTTATTTTTTTGAGCTAGAGTCTCACCTTGTTGCCCATGCTGGAGTGCAGTGGTGCACTCATAGTTATCATAACCTCAATATGCTAGGCTCAGGCTTTCAAGTAGCTGGAACCATAGGTGTACGTCACCACACCTGGTTAATCTTTTTTAAAAAAAACTTATTGTAGAGCCGGGCTCGGTGGCTCAGCCTGTAATCCCGCGCCTTTGGGAGGCTGAGGTGAGTGGATTGCCTGAGCCCGCGGGTTTGAGACCCGCCTGGGCAACTTGGCGAGACCTCATCTCTACAATAAATAAAAAATTAGCCGGGCGTGGTAGCACGCGCCTGTAGTTCCAACTACTTGGAAGGTTGAGGCGGAAGGATCACCGGAGCCTAGTAGGTTGAGGTTGCGGTGGCCTGAGCATGCCACTGCACTCTAGTCTGGGCGACAGAATGAGACTCCAACTCAAAAAAAAAAAACACCTTACTGTAGAGACAAGGACTGGCCAAGTTGCCCAGGATGGTCTCAAACCCCTGGGCTCAGGCAATCCTCTAGCCTCAGCCTCCTAGAGTGCTGGGATTACAAGTGTGAGCCACCACGCCAGGATCTATTTTAATTTAAATAAAAAATAAGTAACTGAATAAAGTCTTGACAAAATACTACTTAGCTGGTGGCAAAGGAAACCAACGTTTTCCCAGAAAGAGACAGCAGAGAAAGAAAAGGGCTAAAGATAGAGACTTGGGAAAGACAAAAGCTTAGGATGCAGGAAAAAGGAAAAAGAACCAGAGAAAGAGTTGTCCTAGAAGTGGGGCAGAGCTGGCTCGGTTGGGTGAGCATTTAAGACAGAAGGGAGATGAGGCCGGAGAAAAGGCCACTGGACTTGGTGACTCAGAGGTCACCACTGACCTATGAGTAAGCACAACTAGAGACAAATGTTGGTGAATGGGTGAGCCTGGAGGTGCTGGGGAGGATGAGCAGTCGCTGTTCACCCTCAGTGGGGTGCTTTCTCCCTCCATAGTACTGTGGGCTAGGCACGACTGCCCCACCTATTTCGTCGCCTCCTTTTACTGAGCAGGTGGGAACCCTGGCACCCTCCGGGCAGATTTGGAATGTGTTAGAGGACAGGGAATGAAGTGCCACCACCCTGGATGGGACTCCCGACGGATGGAGTCCCTGGAAAAGCTCACCAACCAAGGAACCACTGGCTTTTGTGGGCTCCCCAGGCTTCACTGGAGACTCATGAAATTCCCTCTTCCCTTGGAATAGTTAAGGGCCAAGCCCAGCCCGGGCAGGTACCAATGTCCACTGCTCTGCCTGCCTGCCAAGGTGACCCTGTCTCCCATCCTGCTCATCTCAGCTCAAGGTGAGAGAGAGAGAAAGAGAGCGCATGTGTGTGTGTGTGTGTGTGTGTGTGTGTGTGTGTTGGGGTGGGAGTTGAGGGGAAGATCCCCTTCAGAGCTTTTCGCCCAAATCACAGCAGTTCGAGGATAACAACCACAAGTAAAGTCCTGTTATTTAAGGAAGCTCATCTAAGGCTCCCTCTAACACAGCAGACACTAGGAAAACCTGGCTGTAAGACCTGCAGAGCACTTTCCAGAGAGCCAGGCTGCCTCTAGATTGAGGACACGGGCCATGGGACAGCCTGTGCCCAACTTCTCCCCTGGGGTGGGTACTCAGAGACCGTCGCTAACATGTGAGGTGTGAGCCACACCCAGACCAGCTGCTGGGACTGGCTTCCCGTGCCCCGAGCCCCACCCCACCTCACCCTTCAGCCACAGTCCCCAAACCGAGCAACCTCCAAGTGGAGTGACCCTTCCCATACCTCCTGCCAAGTGTGAGAGGGAGGACACAGTCCACGGGGTGGTCCTTTTTCCAAGATTTATGAAAACAGAATCTTGCCTGCCATGTCTCCTCTCCCGGGACGCAGCAGTGTGCGCCATCAGCGCCCTAGCCATTCCCCCTCTCCACCACCACCGACACCAATGCCTGACAGTGACCTCCACAGAGAAATAAAAGAATAACTGGGCACGGTGGCTCATGCCTGTAATCCCAGCACTTTGGGAGGTCGAAGCGAGAGAACTGCCTGAGCCCAGGGATTCAAGACCAGCCTGGGCAACATGGTGAGATCTCGTCTCTACAATAAATCAAATAATTAACTGGGTGTGGTGGCACATGCCTGTAGCTCCAGCTACTTGGAAGGCTGAGGTGGAAGGATCGCCTGAGCCCAGCAGGTTGAGGTTGCAGTGGCCATAAGAATACCATTGCACTCCAGCCTGGGTAACAGAGTGAGACTCCGACTCCAAAAAAAAAAAAAAGAATAACTGCTCATTGCTCATTGGAAGACTGGGAGAGTCCTGGTCTTTTCCGCTGAATTTCCTCCACCTTTTTTTTCTTTTTTTGAGAGAGGGCCTCCCTCTGTCACCCAGATTGGAGTGCAGTGATGCCGGTTCACTGCAGCCTTGACCTCCTAGACTCAGCCATGCGCCACCACGTCCGGTCAATGTTTGCATTTTTTATTGTAGAGAGGAGGTCTCTCTATGTTGCCCAGGCTGGTCTCTAAGTGATCTTCCAGCCTCGGCCTCTCAAAGTGTTGGGTTTGCAAGCATGAGCCACTGCACCCAGCCTTCCTCCCTTTTCTAATTCAAATATATGCAGCCCCTGGGTGTTAGAGTCCCCTTTCAACTTCCCGTAGGAGGCCATTCCCTGAGGTCCTTCCCCTCTTTCCAGGAGACAGAATGTTTTTTAATCTGCAGATGAAGTTTGCTTTTCTCCTCTGAGGACCTCGAGGGAGTTTACTATACGACATAACATTTTCACAGATTTCACTTAGTCCTCTTCTGTGCCTTGTGGAATAGGTATTATGTTACCTCTGTTCCACGAGAGACCAACGCCGTTCTGAAGTGTCCAGTGTTCAAGGCTGCCAAGTTCCTAAGTCCTGGAGCTGAGACTTGACCTTCTGCCTCCTGACTTGAAAGTCCATGCTGGCATAACAAATTCAAGGGCAGGGCTGGCAGGGTGGGAGTGTGGTGTGAAAGGCAAGTCTTTCCTGCTTTTTAAGGGAGCCCGGGCACTGGGGGTTGAAAAGCACATACTTCAAAGAGAGAGAGGAAAAAATATATGGACGCTTACAGCAATCACTTTAAACTTTTAAAAATGTGACCTAGAGTAACAAATGCATATTATACCTTGATCTGATACATCACACACTTATGTATACACACACACACACACACACACACACACACACACACCCCTGAACTGTACCGAAAGTTTCACCAAGATATATTTTCACCAAGTATATAGCGGACATACTTTGTTCTACTCCATTGCATTCCTTTTTTTCCTTTTAATGATGGTTTTTGACCCACAAAATTGATTACCCATGATTGAAAAATGCTGCCTTGAAGCATGAATTGTCCATTCAGAAATAAGCTTTCACACTGCTTTTGTGTAACGTGCCAACATATACCATGCTCAGCACATAATACGTGTTCAGGAAATACTTGCTGAGCTTCTGAGCGTTTAAGGAACCAATAATCCACAAGTTAAACAATTTGTTCTGGAAACTCTCCAGGTTGCTTTATGAGGAAGAGATCATCCTAACTCCAAATCCCAACAAACACGCCATTGACACACAAAACAACTCCAAGACGATCTCTGTTGTGAACCTAGGCTTGAAATTCAGAAATAAAATACTGGTGAATAGACTTCTTTCAGCAAGCAGGAATCTGCTGCTTGCTGTGCCCTGTCCCAGGGGCTAGAGATGATCTCCAGCCCTGCGCTCAAGGAGCTGGGGAGTGGTGAGGGCTGGGAAACGAGGACAGAACCACAATGCGGTGTGAGGAGAAGAGCACAGGCTGCCAGGCAGGAGGGCCATGTCACATACCCCACCCAGAGCAGATAATGATGGTTTCCTTGGAGCTGCCCTGAGCCTATACTTGAAAGAAGAATAGTAGTTAGGTGAGAGAATAAATGCAGGACAGGTGTTTCCAGCAAAGGGAATAGGATGTGCAAGGCTGTGGCTGTCACAGTGGATGGCCTGCCCTATCACCAATCCCCGTGCTCCTTGCTGGCAGGACAGTTATTTTGAGGAATTATTGTGGGGGAAGCTTGGAGAGGGAATGTCTACGACAGCTCTGTATAATTTGGGGGCATTTCTGATTAACACGAGCCAATCACAATGGTCCCAGGATCCTTACCAGTTATTGGTTTAGAACTGGCATAAGAACCAGGTCTGGCCAATGAGATCTGAGGGAAGATCTGATGGGAACAAACTTGGGGATAGGCTTCCTTGTTCTTCAAAAGAGACTTGTAGCCGAGTGCAGTGTCTTAGCCTGTAATCCCAGCACTTCGGGAGGCCAGGATGAGAGGATTGCCAGAGCCCACGGGTTTGAGGCTAGCATGGGCAACTTGGCGAGACCTCGTCTCTACGATATATCAAAAAATCAGCTGAACGTGGTGGCACAAGCCTGTAATTCCAGCTAATTGGACTACTGAGGCGGAAAGATTGCCTAGGGGCCTAGCAGGTTGAGTTTGTGGTGGCCTGAGCATGCCACTGCTCCCCAGCCTGGGCGACAGAGTGAGACTCCACCCTAAAAAAAAAAGTGAGAGACTTTTTAAAAGAAATTCTTTTTTTTTTTTCAATTGGGTGCATTACTGCATCAGTGGAATACCTGGTTGTCATGCAGTCAACTTGTGACCATGAGGTCATCTAGCTGAAGGGTCACAAATCAGAGAGACAGAAGAACCAGGGACCTCAATGGCTTTGGTGCATAGTTGAATTAGCCAACCCTAGAGCTACCGAGACATGATGTCATGTTAAGCTAATAGATTTTCCTTACCATAAAACTCAGCTGAGTCAGGGTGTTTTGTCAACTGTAGTCAAAATTTACCCAGATGAGCCAGGCATGGTGGTGTGTGCCTATAATCCCAGCTACTCAGGAGGTTGAGACAGGAGGATGGCTTGAGTCCACAAGTTCAAGGTCAGCCTGGATAACATAGTGAGACCCTGCCTCTAGAAATAATAAAAGTAACAAGTATTATTATTAACCTTAACTGATGCAAAAGCTACGGAGACAGAAAATGCATGTTCTGGGTTCTGGATGGCAAAAAACAGGATGCAAGTGCCAATTTAGATGCTACAAACTAACTTCAAGATGGAATATAAAAGGCTGCTAAACATATGAAAAACTCAGCCACACTCTTGAAGATAAAGGCACTTTAAAACTACAATGACCAGGCATGGTGGCTCACACCTATAATCCCAGCACTTTGGGAGGCCGAGGTGAGAGGATTGCCTGAGACCACGGCTTCAAGACCAGCCTGGGCAAGACCTCATCTCTACAACAAAACAAAAAATTAGCCAGGCATCGTGGCACATGACTGTAATTCTAGCTACTTGGAAAGCTGAGGCGGAAGGATCACCTAAGCCTCAGTTATCGCCAAGTTGTGCCTTCTGTATATTTATACCATTTACAATCTCATCAACAACAAATGAGTATTCTGGTTTCCTCTTGACAATATTGGATGTGATCAAGCTTTTTGATTGACAAAGGTCAATCTAGAGGTGAAAACTGACCTCTCATTGTCTTTTTTTTTCCTTTGAGTTGGATTCTCACTCTTGTCACCTAGGCTGGAGTGCAGGGGCATGCTCACAG
>NW_007249689.1:262085-265953 GCF_000164805.1 Carlito syrichta | reverse complement strand
CTCGACCTGCTGGGCTCAGGCGATCCTTCTGCCTCAGCCTTCCAAGTAGCTGTAACTACAGACGCACGCCACCACACCCAGCTAGGTTTTTGGGTGATAACTTTCAAACAAAAATGTGTCAGGCTTATGCTTGTAATCCCAGTACTTTGAGAGGCTGAGGTAAAAGGATTGCCTGAGCCCAGGGGCTCAAGACTAGCCTTAGGCAGCTTGGCGAGACCTCATCTCTACAATACATCAAGAAAAATTAGCCAGGTGGTTCCAGCTACTTGGAAGGCTGAGGCGGAAGGATCACCTGAGCCCAGCAGGCCAAGGCTGTGGTGGCCATGAGCATACCACTGCACTCAAGCCTGGGTGACAGCGAGACTCTGACTCAAACAAATAAACAAACAAACAAACAATAAACACACTTGACCCAACAACTCCATTTTTAGGTCTTTATCCTACAAATAAATACTCTTCCACATATGAGAAGTGACAGGCACAAGATGATAATTACAGCACTGTCTGTAAAAGCAAATTGGCTAAAAACTACCCAGTTGTCCATCAGTAAGGGACTGATAAATAACTGTTATATTCATATTGAATTATATGCACCCGCTGAAAATAATGAAATTGCCGGGTGCAGTGGCTCACGCCTGTAATCCCAGCACTCTGGGAGGCAGAGGTGAGAGAATTGCCTGAGCCTACGGGTTTGAGACCAGCCTGGGCAACTTGGTGAGACCTCATCTCTACAAAAAGTCAAAAAATTAGGTGGGCATGGTGGCACGCATGCCTGTAGTCCCAGCTACTCGAGAGGCTAAGGTGGAAGGGTTGCCTAAGCCCAGCAGGTCAAGGTTGCTGTGAGCCGTGATTGTGCCACTGCATTCCAGCCTGGGTGACAGAATGAGACTGTGACCAAAAAAAAGAAAAAAAGAAAGAAGAAGCAATTTCACATCTACTGATATGGAAATAAATACATCATGTAAATATTCTTAATCAAGAGATGCAAAACACAGAACAATACAGAATGCCACCCTAGTGTTTGTGTGCACGGGGGTGGGGGAAAGGATATCTGACAGTGCATGAGCCATATCTGGAATGACATACCAGAAACTGGTAACATCAGCTGCCCTAAGGAGAATTAAGTTCAGGGAAGCCAGGGGAGGAAGGGGAGGCTGACTGTCACTGGGTACGTCTCTGGCCCTTCCAAATCTTGTGCCATGTGCATATATTGGCTATTCAAAATGGATCATCAGCAGAAAGAAGGTTAATCCCCCAAATAAAAGAATAACTCAGTTGAGAATATCACAAGCTATTAAGCTCAAATAAATCATTTGCTATTTTCCATAAATGCCAGAGCACTATTTAATGTCTAAGATACGTTTGTTCGTTATTTATTTATTTACTAGCTTTCTTAATTTTTATTTTTTTGAGTGGGGGGGTGTCTCCCCCTTTTGTCCAGGCTGGCGTGTAGTAGCGCGATCATAGCTCACCACAGCCTCATCCTCCTGGGATTAGGCGAATCTTCCATCTCAGCCTCCTGAGTTGCTGGAACTATAGGAACACGCTACCATGCCAGGTTAATTTTTTTAAATTATTTTTTGTAGAGAAGAGTTCTCAAACTCCTGGGCTCAAGCAGTCCTCCTACCTCAGCATCCCAAAGTGTTGGGATTATAGGTGTGAGTCACTGCACCCAGCCACATTCTTTTTTTTTTTTTTTTTTTGAGTTGGAGTCTCACTCTGTCGCCCAGACTGGAGTGCAGTGGCCACTCCCGGCCACCGCAGCCTTGACCTGCTGGGCTCCGGCGATCCTTCCACCTCAGTCTTCCGAGTAGCTGGAATTACAGGCATGCACTACCACGCCCGGCTGATTTTTTGATTTATTGTAGAGATGAGGTCTCACCAAGTTGCCCAGGCGGGTCTCAAACCCGCGGGCTCAGGCAATCCACTCACCTCTGCCTCCCAAAGGTGTGGGATTACAGGCTGAGCCACCGAGCCTGGCTCCACACTCATTTTTCAATGTTAATCGAAGTAGAATGAGTCTTCTTAAGTATAATAAAGAATACTTAATATTGGACATCATAGTAAATAATGATTTTGCAGAAGCAAAAGATCACAATAAGTCACCTCCAAAAAAACTGGAAATAAATTTGATCTCAAAATTAAAAGATCCCCACACCACAAATGTGATTAGCTATATATATGGAGATAAGCTAGAATGGGACTTGGAATTTCGTTTGTGACTGGAGAGGTTAAGAGGAGTCGGTATTCCAGCCCAGGTACTCTGGGAGTCATTTCAGGGAGTGGGAGTCATGCAGCAAACAGAAGCTTGAAAAGACCTAGTGCCTACTAGGGGATGTCAGTTAGGTGAACACATCAGGACCTCCTAAACACGGCTAAGGGGGAGGAATCTTCTTGGTAAGCTGACTTACTTCCAAGGATCCGTCTTGCCTTGGAACACCTATCATCTGCTTAGCTGGGAGACACGTCCTGAGATTAGCTCACGCCCTGGTCTGATCTCGCACCTCTTGATCATCTGGCTCTCTCTGAGGTTTTTTGGTTTTGTTTTTGAGACAGAGTCTCACTGTTCAGGCTAGAGTGCAGTGGCACATTTGTGACTAACCACAGCCTCAACCTGCTGGGTTCAGGTGACATTCCACCACAGCCTCCCAAGTAGCTGGAACCATAGGCACGTGCCACCATGTCCAGCTAATTTTTTTATTAAAAAAAACATTTTTTTTTTTTTTTGAGTTGGAGTGTCACTCTGTTGCCCAGACTGGAGTGCAGTGGCCGCTCCTGGCCACCGCAGCCTCGACCTGCTGGGCTCCGGCGATCCTTCTGCCTCAGCCTTCCTAGCTGGAACTACAGGTGCGCGCTACCACACCTGGCTGATTTTTGATTTATTGTAGAGATGAGGTTTCGCTGCCCAGGCGGGTCTCAAACCGCGGGCTCAGGCAATCCACTCACCTCAGCCTCCCAAAGGCGCGGGATTACAGGCTGAGCCACCAAGCCCGGCTTATTTTTAAAATTTTTATGGTAGAGGTGAGGTCTTGCCAAGTTGCCCAGGCTGGTCTCGAACCCCTAGGCTCAGGCAATCCTCTTGCCTGAACCTTCCAAAGTGTTGGGATTACAGGCATAAGCCACCATGCCCAGCCTCTCTGAGGTTTATCTAAGGAGAAAATGTGCCAGTCAGGCTGGCCCTCTGAGCATTCTGATCCACTAGAGGATTGTATTTCAACTGTAAACCGCTGAACTTCCAAGTCCCATTCTAGCTTCAGAGTATCTCCCCCCGCGTTCCCCCCATCGACTAGCTAAGGTCCCAGGTGCACCTGCATTGCAGGCTGGCTTGTCACAGGTGTGTCTTCTATAAAAACCTTCTGCAGACAACTCCTCATCTCAGAGTGCGTTTCTATGGCACCCAGTCTAAGATAACATGCATGTATGCAAACAGACCTATGTATACACATACTTTTCTTTATAAAGAAAACTGCAAAACCTTTCACGTTGTCTGAAAACATGTGAAAAATAGAAGTTCCTGGATGAGAAGTCTAAATATTATATAAATATGCATTTCTTATAATTTAAGCTATAGATTCAGCAGAACTTTGGTAAAAATCCCAGAAGGATGTTTTTAAACATAGGACAAAAGAAAGGAGAAAAAGGGAAATTCTAAACAGACAAGAAAGAAAACGTGTGGGGAGAAGCTCAAAAGCAGGTGAACATGATCTACCGAGAATAAAAACCAGTAAAGCAATGAAAATTAAATATTGAAGTCTTTAAAAATATATATCTTAGCCGGGCTTGGTGGCTCAGCCTGTAATCCCACATCTTGGGAGGCTGAGGTGAGTGGATTGCCTGAGCCCTGGGTTCGAGACCCGCCTGGGCAACT
>NW_007249689.1:254027-261912 GCF_000164805.1 Carlito syrichta | reverse complement strand
CAGTCCACTCCAGTCTGGGCGACAGAGCGAGACTCCAACTCAAAAAAAAAAAAAAAAAATATATATATATATATATATAGATATAGATATAGATATATATCTATATATATATATATATATATCTTAACCTTTTAAATTTTTGTAGAGATGAGGTCTTGCTATATTTTCCATGCTTGTCTTGCACTCCTGGGCTCAAGCAATCCTCTTGCCTTTGTCTCCCAAAGTGCTGGGATTATAGGCATGAGCCACCATGCCCAGACAAAATATAGTCTTGATATAGTAATAGACAGATTTCTGGTATAATAAAAAGAAGATCAGAAATATGCCCAGATTTGCATAAGAATGTTAGTGTATTTTGAAGATATCACAATTCAATGAGATAGACAAAGATTTTCCAGTGAATGGTGGTGGGATAACTGATTAGTACCTTGGGAAGAAACAGGAGAATTTAGACCCACACCTCATACTATCCATTAAAATTAATTTCATTTGATTTGGAGACAAATGCACTTAAAACTATGAAGTCCAAAAGAAAATAGGATTGGATATTTATCAGAACACGAGTAGGAAGGTGACTCTGTACTTAGAAGCAATAGTATCACTACAGAGAAAATATTGAAATACTTGACTACATACAATTTTTAATGTACTTATATATATATATATTTTTTTTTTTTTTTTTTTTTTAACTGGAGTCTCACTCTGCCACCCAGGCTGGAGTGCAATGGCATGCTCACAGCCACCACAGCCTCGAGCTGCGGGGATCAGGTGACCCTTCCGCCTCAGCCGTCCAAGTAGCCAGAACTCAGCCACATGCCACCAAGCCCAGCTAATTTTTTGATTTATTGCAGAGATGAGGTCTTGCCAGGTTACCCAGGCTGGTCTCAGGCAATCCTCTCGCTTCGGCCTCCCAAAGTGCTTATGCATGAGCCACTATGCCCGATCTTAAAAATTTTTTTTTTTTTTTTGAGTTGGAGTCTCACTCTGTCACCCAGACTGGAGTGCAGTGGCCACTCCTGGCCACCGCAGCCTCGACCTGCTAGGCTCCGGTGATCCTTCCGCCTCAGCCTTCCAAGTAGCTGGAACTGCAGGCGCACGCTACCACACCCAGCTAATTTTTTTATTTTATTGTACAAATGAGGTCTCACCAAGTTGCCCAGGTGGGTCTCGAACCCTTGGGCTCAGGCAATCTACTCACCTCAGCCTCCCAAAACGCTGGGATTACAGGCTGAGCAACCGAGCCCAGCCTTAAAATTTTTTTAAAATAAATTTTATTTTTTCTTGACCTGCTCAATTATTTTTAACGTTATTTTAGATCCAGGAGTACATGTGCAGGTTTGTTACAAGGGTACATTAAGCGATGGTGAGGTTTGGGCTTCCAGTGACCCCAGCATCCAAATAGTGAACATAGTACCCCATAGGCAGTCTTTCAACGTTGTCCCCCCTCCAGAGCACCATCCCTCCACCCTTCAGGAGTCCCCACTGTCTGTTGTTCCCATCTTTATGCCCATGTGCACTGTGTTTAGCTCCCACTAATAAGTGAAATCATGCAGTATATGGCTTTCTGTTTCTGTGTTAATTTGCTTAGAACAATAATAATGGCCTCCAGCTACAACCACGTTGCTGCAAAGGACATAATTTCTTTCTTTCTTTTTTTTTTTTTTTTGCCTGCATAGTATTCCATAGTGTATATGTGCCACATTTTCTTTATTCAACCCAGCATGGATGGGCACTGTTAGGTCATACTCCCAGCGGGACCTCCAGAATGTTAGGTCAGGTCTGCTGGGGGTGTGGGTGACTGGTGTTCGATTCGGTGCTGCATGAAAAATGAAAAGAATTGCACAGAAGTTAGATTAGAAAATACAGTTGATTTAGAAAGTAAATTAGACAGAGAGAGAAAGTGGAGATTCACTTCCCCAAGGAAGGGGAGGGGACCAAAGTTTAGAAAACATACATGGCCTGGCCTTAGCTCAAAGAGCACATGGCCACACCATAGCTTAGCAAGGCAATAGATGTTGGTTGCTCCTGGCTGAGTCCTTTTAACCTTTCCCTTTGATGGGGGAAGGTCCTTAAAATGATTGAGTGGTGGTCTGCTCCACGTCATCAACAAAGGGGCAGGTAAGTGCAGGTACTGACATCAGGTGATGGACAGCAGGCAGATGGGTGGGTTAGTCACATGATTGCTGCCATGGTGGTGGGCTAAATGGGAGGAGACAAGGGGAGGGTTTTTTCTGCAACAGACTGTCAGACGTTTCCAATCTGTAAGCTCCTTAGCAAAAAGGTGGTCTTATTATCATTTCTAAGACTTCAGCTGGCTAAGGGGTAATCTTTGACCTTCCACCTTTAACAAGGAGCCTGAAAGTTTCCTAGAGATTATTATGCTAAACTGTGGCTTGAAAAATTGGGCTGTCCTTGTCTTGCATCTGATGGAGATTTGCTGAGGGGGTAGGGTAGACTGCCAGCTTGGCCTACAGTAAAATGTCTGAACGCTTCCCAAAACCTGCCTATTGGAAATGTATCTATGTATGTCTAACCTGTGTTAAATTCAAAGTGTGTCAGTCTAAGCAAAAATGGTTATGCTAGCCGGGCTTGGTGGCTCAGCCTGTAATCCCGTGCCTTTGGGAGGCTGAGGTGAGTGGATTGCCTGAGCCCGCGGGTTCGAGACCCACCTGGGCAGGTGAGACCTCATCTCTACAACAAAATCAAAAAATCAGCTGAGCGTGGTAGCGCACGCCTGTAATTCCAGCTACTTGGAAGGCTGAGGCGGAAGGATTGCTGGAGCCCAGCAGGTTGAGGCTGTGGTGGCAGGGAGCGGCCACTGCACTCCAGTCTGGGTGACAGAGTGAGACTCCAACTCACAAAAAACCAACAACAACAACAACAACAAAAATGGTTATGCTGAGGCAAAATGTGAACTAAGTTTATTCTAAGTTTCTCAGGGTCCCTCCTTTCAGGCACCAAATTTAGTTCTATGTGCTTGCTATTGTGAATAGTGCTGCAATAAACATACAAGTGCAAATGATTTTTTGATAAAATGATTTATGCTCCTTTGGGACGGCTGGGTCAAATGGTAAATCTATTTTCAGTTCTTTGAGAAATCTCCGAACCACTTTCCACAAGGGCTAAACCAGCTTACAGTCCCAAACAATGTATGAGTATTCGCTAAAAAGAAACGTTATATGAAAAATACCACCAGGATTTAAGAGAAACAATATGATAGAAGAAATATTTACAAGAAATGTGACCAAGCAGATTAATATCATTGTTATCTAAAGAACTAACACAAGTGGGCAAGGATCTCATTAGCTGGTAACAAAACTACTAACAAAACAATTCACAAAAGAACAAATATTAACAATATTAGCTGGGCTATATTAGCCTCCCTTTGGGAGACTGAGGTGAGTGGATTGCCTGAGCCCGCGGGTTCGAGACCCACCTGGGCAACTTGGCGAGACCTCATCTCTACAATAAATCAAAAATTAGCCGGGCGTGGTAGCGCGCACCTGTAGTTCCAGCTACTCGGAAGACTGAGGTGGAAGGATCGGCAGAGCCCAGCAGGTCGAGGCTGCGGTGGCCGGGAGCGGCCACTGCACTCCAGTCTGGGCGACAGACTAAGATTCCAACTCAAGAAAAAAATAAATAAATAAAATAAAATAAAATAAAATACTTGATTTGAGCATCAGCAATTTTTTTTTTCAGTTTACAAAACCAGTATTCTGTTTTCTGTAGACTTGGCCAGAGACAATTGATGGTTCTGTCCAAAGGGGTCTGCACCATCTAATGACAACCAGCACCACAGTCCATGCGGCCCTGTGAGATCTCGCCCTGTCAGCCTCTGTGACATCTCTTCCCTCTCCGCCAGTTCATCTCACTGCAGACACACTGGCCTCCACCCCATTCACACCAGGCCTTTTTTTTTTTTTTTTTTGAGTTGGAGTCTCACTCTGTCGCCGAGGCTGGAGTATAGTGGCATGCTCGTGGCCACTGCAACCTCGACCTGCTGCGTTGAGGCGATCCATCCGCTTCAGCCTTCCAAGTAGCCAGAACTACAGGCGTGCGCCACTACACCCGGCTAATTTTTTGATTTATTGTAGAGACGAGGTCTCACCATGCTGCCCAGACTGGTCATGAACAAAGCATGGTATTTCACTAAATTAACTTTATTAAATGAACTCTTTTACTAAATTAACCCCTCAAATTAAGATAAAAATTACCAAATCTGGAACCAGTAAAGTTGGCAACTGTATTCATCGTGGGCAGTATCATAACCTGATGTAACCGATTAGAAAATAAGTAATTATGAATCCTAAAAGTGTTCGTGCCCTCTGATCTAATAAATCTCTTCCAGATGAATCCAGAGCAGAACAGAAGAACGAAGCCATTGCCAAATCCTGCAGTTCTGCCCTGACATGCCTTCCCTGTGAACCATGTCCCGAAGCCCATGAAGGCCAATGCAGTAGCCACTATCCACATGCCCCCATCTTTCTCTTCAAGCCAATGAACCTGTAAGAGGTATTCTGTCCGCTTTGTTTCCGGCAGTATTCTAGATCTTAGAAAGAAGTTTATTTCGGAGTTCGAATCCATGGAGCAGAGCCAGGCTCGAGGTCTTTTTGAAATGGTTTCTGCTCACCCTCTAGGTTTTTACTGTCCACTCTTATAATTCCAGGGTTGTTAAGTAACTATACATTAGCCACATGACCCACAGAGCTGGTCAGAGTATTGTATAGAACTTAAGTTTCAGCTGCATTTATCTATAGTGACATTTTATGGTCCAGACTTCCTGGTGCCAAGTACCAGAGGTATCTCACAGTTTTTATCAGTAAAGCCGGGCAGTGTTAATCCAGCTTGCCAAAGAGTAAAAGGAGTTTACAAGGCCCAAGACATCATGCAGGAGGCAAAAGTTATACAAATCACAAAATTTACAATATCATTGATAACAAAGGTTATTCAAATCACAAAACTAGCCGGGCTTAGTGACTCGGCCTGTAATCCCGCGCCTTTGGGAGGCTGAGGTGAGTGGACTGCCTGAGCCCGCGGGTTCGAGACCCGCCTGGGCAACTTGGCGAGACCTCATCTCTACAATAAATCAAAAAATCAGCCGGGCGTGGTAGCGCATGCCTGTAATTCCGGCTACTCGGAAGGCTGAGGCGGAGGGATCGCCGGAGCCCAGCAGGTCGAGGCTGCGGTGGCCGGGAGGGGCCACTGCACTCCAGTCTGGGCGACAGAGTGAGACTCCAACTCAAAAAAAAAAAACCAAATCACAAAATTTGGGATTACATTGATAGTACACTATTCAAACCGACGACTACTAAGAAAGGGACTAAATGCGATTTACATCTTTCAGTTGATTGGGCATAGTCTGCAGGGAAGTCAAGGATCTCCTGAAGCTACTTACTAGGAGGACATAGGTGATAAGAGGACTCTCAGGAATGTGCTCAGGAATATGTCTCTCAGTTTATGGGTCATAGTTTGCAGGGAAGTTAAGTATTCTTTGAAGTTTCTTACTGGAAGTGTATAGGAGATAAGGGGAAGCTCGCCTTTTATTAGCTCTCAGGAATATTGTTCAGGAATGTACAGGAGCACTTGAACCCTTGCCATGCCCCTCTCTAGGGGCTGTGGCAATGTGGACAGACATTAGCGGGTCTCTGTATCATAGCTGAGGCTGGTCTCCAACTGCTGGGCTCAAGCAATCCTCTGCCTCAGCCTCCCAGCTGCTGAGATTACAGGTGTGAGCTGCCGCGCCCGGCCTAAAAATTTACTTGTCCACCCTCTGTCATGGGACCCACGAAGCCAGGCAATTTATGTTTTGTTTCCTGCTTTAGCCTTACAACAAACCTAGCATGTAATGTGTGCTCAATATTTCCTGGTTGATTGACTGCATATTCCTTGAACCTCCTTGTCTGCCTGGTTCGTTTGGCTGGTCTCTCGCTGTTGTCTTTGCGTCTGCACACATCCTGTCCCTTCACCGGGAACACATGCTTCTTAAAGGCTGGAGCAGAATCCCAGCACAGAGCCTTGTGTAAAGAGGACACTTAGAAGTTTATGCTGTTGACATTTGGAGGGCAGATACATTAGGGCAATGACAGCTGTTGTCCTGTTACCCAGCCTGCTCTTGGCAGGACCCCAAGACGCTGATGTATGGCACAGGATAGCACATTTGGAGGGGGTATGGGCCCCAGAGGAAGGACCAATTTCCAGGTCCTTGAGCAAGAGGAGGGCGGCATCTCTCGGATACTAAACAGGAAACCCAGGGGCAACCTCCCTGCCCACAAAGTCCCTAAGAACTGGCCTTTCCAAGTTTGTTTACAAGCTGGCAGTTCTTTGCAACTGAATAGGGCCTCGTTCTCATTAATTGGTGGCAAAGGTCACTGCTTAACAGATGCTAAACAGAAGCAGAGCAAAGTCAAGGGTGATTCAGGTCACGTGAAGTCCTTACTCCAATCTAGGAAGGAAGCACCAGGTCCCACCCCGCCCAGCCCCAGCACACCCAGCCCTCCCAGCCCCTGCGTGGGCCCGAGTCCCCGCGGAGGCCGAGCTCCTCGGACTTCCTCTGTCATCTCTGCACATTCTCCCGCACACATTCTGGCAGCAGGGCCATTTCTGAGGTCACTTTCAGATGTAAATAGCGCTACACTTACCAGCGGAGAAAGGGACAGTGAGGAGACTGAAGACGGTGCTTTCAAGAGAAAGCACGGAATGTGCACTAAGCCGAAAAAGCAATTGCCAGGAAGAGCCGCGAGCACTGTCTGAAGCCAAGTCTGCAGAAGAGACCCGGGTGGAGGAGGCGGCAGGAGCCGGGGTGGTCTGAGGACAGAGAAAACGCCCCAGGGGCGGGCGGGAGGAGAGGATGTACAGTATTTTAAGCAACCTTAAAAGACTCGTTTTAGCATTCTGCAGGAAACGAAAAGCAGATGTGTGGGTTTGGAACTTGTTTACGTACTTGGCCTCCGTGATGCTTCCCGGGCAGTTAGGCCTGGAGAGAAGGGGCATTTTAGGCAAGTTCTGGCAGTCTCCATCCACCGTGAGAGAGTGGGGCCCTTCCTCACTGGACCATCTGCTGCTGCTTTTTTTTTTTACGGTATTGTTTTTTATTTGTATTACTTGTATTGTGTTTTTTATTGTTTTTTCCCCGGGTATTTTATTTTATTTTAGTTGTGAGGTACAAGTGAGGATTTACTACATAAGGAAGTTGCATGCAAGTGAAGTTTGGGCTTGTTAGCTGGCCCTTTCTCCCCACCAATAGTGGACCTGGTATCCAGTGTGTTGCCCGTGTCTCCCTCAGTCAAGCAGTGCCCAGCATCTGCCGATCCCACCCTGGTGCTTGTATGACCTGTGACCATCTGCTTCTTAGAAGCAGACATTTAGGCTGCAGGGCCCTCCCGGTCCCTGCCTATGGCTGTCTGCCTGGAATAAACAGTGATCTGATGCACAGCATTCATCTGCTTGTACCTTCTCCCTGCAACGAAGGGTCACTACACCTGTTCTCTTGGCCTCAAGTCACACCCACTGGGTAAAGAAGCAAAATCAAGACCAGGTTGTTGGGAGAATAATGGGTTCATGCCGAAAATCCTGTGATTTGTAGAATTCTTATTAGAACACAGATCACTCACTAGCTCTGCCGACCCAGGATGGGGCCCAGCGGCTAGACATTGGAACCACACAGAGATGAGGACAACACTGATGGCTGGGCCCTGATCCCAAATAATCTGATATTAGTTGTTCTGGAGGGACTTGAGAAATTGTTTAAAGCTTTTCATATAACCAAGCAGTTCAACCCTAAAATGTATTTTAAAATTTTCTTCCTTTCTCTTTGGTCTTTGAAACATGTTCTAGAAACTTCTTTATTTTTTTTAATTTGAGTCGGAGTCTCACTCTGTCACCCAGG
>NW_007249689.1:247159-253979 GCF_000164805.1 Carlito syrichta | reverse complement strand
TCAAAAAAAAAAAAAAAAAATTTAGGCACCAACAGCAGCCAGTCAGTGAAGAACCTGTGCCTCCGGACAGTACAGCAAGCAGTTTCATAATCAAGCAAGTTAATTATTCAAATTGCTATACGGGTGTTTACAGTTACATTGAATAAGAGTGACATCTGCACTGCTTTCAGCACTGCTTGATCACCTGCATCTCATGTCTCATTACTGGGAATATGCATATTATTCAAGACCAGCTTTGGCCAGAGGCTGCTCCCAGAGGGAGGGGACAGAAAAAAGCCAGGAATAGGGGGAAAGAGTCTGGACAATACCTCACACCTGCTATCATCATGACATCCCCAGCTTAATTTCAACTTACCTTTCTAACTTGTCCTTTTTTTTTTTTTTAAAGTCAGAGACTTACTCTGTCACCCAGGCTAGAGTGCAGTGGCACGCTCACAGCCACAACCTCAACCTGTTAGACTTAGGGGATCCTTCCGTCTCAGCCTTCCAAGTAGCTGAAACCACAGGCACATGCCACCTTGCCTGGCTAATTTTTTTTATTAATTGTAGAGATGAGGTCTTGCCAAGTTGCCCAGGCTATTCTCGAACCCATAGGCTCAGGCAATCCCCTCACCCTGGCCTCCCAAAGTGCTGGGATTACAGGCGTAAACCACCACGCCCGATCTCGTAACATGTTCTGAGGGTGGTTAGGACCACAGGAGACCAAAGGATCCAAATTAGGCATAAATCTAGATTTGAGAAGAGGCTAAAAGAATATTGCTCTCTGAGACACAAACTATCAAAAACTCGATATAAAGGCTGACAATTACCCTTTTTCTGTGATATGTCCAGGAAATAGTGCTCCTGAAAGATATTTTTTGATTGTTTGTTTGTTTGTTTTTTGAGTTGGAGTCTCACTCTGTCACTCAGACTGGAGTGCAGTGGCCGCTCCCGGCCACCGCAGCCTCGAACGGCTGGGCTCCGGCAATCTTTCCGCTTCAGCCTTCCAAGTAGCTGGAATACAGGCGTGCGCTACCACACCCAGCTAATTTTTTGATTTATTGTAGAGATGAGGTCTCGCCAAGTTGCCCAGGCGGGTCTCAAACCTTCGGGCTCAGGCAATCCACTCACCTCAGCCTCCCAAGGCGTGGGATTACAGGCTGAGCCACCGAGCCCGGCCGGAAAGATATTTTTAAATTGCAGTAAAAGTAACAATTGTAAACATTTACTGAGCATTTATTATATGCCAAGTACTCTTCCAAGTGCTTTCATTTTAAATTCATTTAATTCCCACAACACCTCAATGGTGTTGGAGCTGTGGTTACCCCCCACTTAACAAATGAGGAGACCAAGGTACTAAAAGATGAAGTGATTTATCCAAAACCACACAAGTAATCAATGGCAGAGCCGACTCCAATTTTGATGTGCATCTGAATTATAGAGACTACAGAGAATGTTGAGAAAAGAAAAATGCCTTAGAGCAGTCAGAGCCGTGTGAGGGATGTAAAATGTATTAGGCCCAGAGAGACAGGCGTGTAGTTATGTCTCTGTTCCCACACACAGGGGCATTGTGGTTTTTTTGAATTGGAGTCTCACTCTGTTACCCAGGCAGGAGTTCAGTGGCATGACACAACTACTGCAGCCTTGATCTGCTGGACTCAGGCAATCCTTTTGCCTCAGTCTTCCAGGAGCTGGGACTACAGGTGCTGCCACCATGACCAGCTACTTTTTTTTTTTTTTTTTTTTTAATTTATTGTAGAGATGAGGTCTTGCCAAGTTGCCCAGGCTGGTCTCAAATCCCTGGCCTCAGGCGATCCTCTTGCCTCTACTTCCCCAGGTGCTGGGATTATAGGTGTGAGCCACCACCATGCCCGGCCCCCAGGGGCAATGTTTAAAGGCATTTTGTTCCTACCTACCAGCCTCACCCATTCTCATTACGTTCCTGGGATTTGTGAAAAGAACAATGAAGGCCAGGCTCTGTGACTCAGCCTGTAATCCCAGCACTTTGGGAGGCCAAGGTGAGTGGATTGCCTGAGGCCGCAGGTTCAAGACCAGCCTGGGCAACTTGGCCAGACCTTGTCTCTACACTAAAACATCACAAAAAAAATTAACCGGGCATGGTGGTGCGTACCTGTAGTTTCGGCTACTTAAAAGGCTGAGGCAGTAGGATCGTTGGAGTCCAGCAGATTGACGCTGGGGTGGCCATGAGTGTGCCACTGTACTCCAGCCTGGGTGACAGAGTGAGACTCCAACTCAAAAAAATAAAAGAAATCCACTTGTAACTGCTGCTACGTGTATATCTGGTGCAGCTTGAATCTTCACTCCTGGGTGGTCATCCTCAAGCTTTGAACTCAAATAAACTTGAAGCCGTCCTCACAGTGTGAAGAATTCTGGACAGAAATATAGTTATAATTAAACATTGATCAACCTGCCCTTTGGCCCACTTCCTTGTAGATGGAAGTTACTAGATACTGACCATTGCATCCCTACTGTTCCTACAGATAAAATTTCTGACATTAGAATTACAATGCTTTTATTTAAGAATTGCTTATGATGTTTTTCAGATTCCAAATTCCAGCAAAACAGTTGACACCACCTTGACAACAGTTGACAACCACCTTGAAGAACCCCACAGAAGAACAAGAGCTACAAAAGAATATAGTTTCAGGTCAGGTGTGGTGGCTCATGCCTGTAATCCCAACACTTTGAGAAACCAAGACAGGAGGAGCGCTTTAGCCCAGGGGTTCAAGATCAGCCTGGGTAACATAGTAAGAAATCGTCTAAAAAAAAAAAAAAAGAAGAATACAGTTCTTCATCTCTTTGTCCCATGACTTCACCATGCACTCTTCAACCAATCAACAATCTCTACACTTTCACCCACTCCAAAACTCTTAAAAGCCCTAGCCCCAAACTCCTTGGGAAGATGGATTTGAGTCTTCCTCCCACCTCTGTGTTCAGTGACCCTATTATTAAGCCTCTTTCTCTACTGCTGTCTCAGTGTGTTGACTTGCATATCGGGTAATGGACCTATTATAGCTACAAATGCTATACTTAGTCATATATTCTGGGTCTCATTATTTAACCAGGCTTCATCCCAAACCAACTGGATCAGGATCTCCTGGGAGGGTCTTTTTTATCTTATCTTATTTATTTGTTTGTTTGTTTGTTTGTTTTTTGAGTTGGAGTCTCACTCTGTCACCCAGACTGGAGTGCAGTGGCCGCTCCCAGCCACCGCAGCCTCGACCTGCTGGGCTCTGGTGATCCTTCCGCCTCAGCCTTCCAAGTAGCTGTAACTACAGGCGCGCGCTACCACGCCCAGCTAATTTTTTGATTTATTGTAGAGATGAGGTTTTGCTGCCCAGGCGGGTCTCGAACCCGTGGGCTCAGGCAATCCACTCACCTCAGCCTCCCAAAGGCGCGGGATTACCAGCTGAGCCACCGAGCCTGGCTATCTTATTTATTTGTTTATTTATTTTGAGTTGGAGTCTCACTCTGTCACCCAGGCTGGAGTGCAGTGGCATGCTTATGGTCACTGCAGCCTCATCCTGCTGGGCTCAGGGGATCCTTCCGCCTCAGCCTTCCAAGTAGCTGGAACTACAGACGTGCACTACCACGCCTGGCTAATTTTTTTGATTTATTGTAGAAGTAAGGTCTCACCAAATTGCCCAGGCTGGTCTCGAACCCCCAGGCTCAGGCAATTCTCTTGCCTCGACCTCCCAAAGTGCTGGGATTATAGGCTGAGCCACTGTGCCCGGCCTCTTATCAAAATTATTTTAACAAATTCCCTGGAGTATCACTTGATGTCCAAGATAGGAGACCACTGCTGGGATTTAAAGGAAGGTTTTGGGTCAGATTATCCTAAGTTTAATATTTTCTCCATCACTTACAACAGGAGTCTTTTAACAGATTACCCATCCTCTCTCTGAGTTTTTGCTTCTTCCTCTGTAAACAGAGTGATCATACTTGGTTGCTGGGATTGTTCTGAGGATGATGTGGGTTTAAGGCAGGAACATCTGCAGCTCCAGAAGGACATTTTGAGACATTAACCAGGTCTTCCAGCAACACCGCACACTTCACTGCATGCCCTGCTCCAGGGAAAAGTGAGGTTATCTGGGCTGGAGTGCCAAGAAAAAGAAAGTCAGTGCTTAGCTTTTGGGATTCAAATAAGGTTACTGAAACACAAGACTTAGACTTGGGAGAATAGTTGTTTCCTTTCTTTCTTTCTTTCTTTTTTTTCTTTGAGCATTCAGAAATTCTTTGGGCCTAATTAGTTATTTTGGACCAAATAAGACTGGTCCAAAGGAACTCCTCCCCTCCTCTAAGCAAGATTAGCAGCCTTGGCCGAGTGTGGTGGCTCACGTCTATAATCCTAGCACTTTGGGAGAATGAGGTGAGAGAATTGCCTGAGCCCAGCCTGGGCAACTTGGCAAGACCTCATCGCTACAATAAATCAAAAAATTAGCCAGGCATGGTGGCATGTGCCTATAATCCCAGCTACTTGGATGGCTGAGACAGAAGGATCACCTGAGTCCAGCAGGTCGAGGCTGCAGTGGCCATGAGCAATGTGCCACTGCATTCCAGTATGGGCTCCAGAGTGAGACTCTGAATCAAAAAAAAAAAATTAGCAGACTTGAGTTACCACAGTAGGGTTACTTGGACAGGAGGTGGGGTGTGGCCTCCAAGAAAGGCCTAGTCCTCTATTATCTTCCCAGGGTGAGTCTCTTCAGCGGAGAATGAACTCTGGCTGGAGGGTAGAACCCAAGCTAAGCTTTGAGGAGACTAAGAGCGGAGGAAGCTGGTGTCTACTTCCTGTCTGGGGAAGGTTGCTGACCCACAGATGTGCTTATGCCCCAGTGATATGGGGTTAACAGAGCCGAGATGGTTTTGGGGTGGTGGGGAAGAGAGCTCAGGACCAGTCTTGTGTTCACAGGCCCCAGAGAGGGGTGGGGAGGAGCTGGACCCTCCTCCTACCCCCTCACAAGTTAGCTGAAAGGGAGAACTGGCAGCCCATAAGGGTCGTGTTGTGGAAGAACAACCATAGACGGCATCATGCTGAGCAAACCACACAGGCATGCAGCCACTTTAGAGGACAACACCGGGCCTGCTAGTACCCTCAGATGCCGGTGGGGAAGGATTGATCCCATGAGCCAAGGCTGGATGAGGCAGCTACCCCTTGAGCTCAGAGCACACGGTGTTACATGGGTTCCCCCTTCCCATTCTTCTACCACTGAGATTCCATCTACAGGAATCTGTACGTCAAGGGAAGGTCGGGTGTGGTGGTGCATGCCTGTAATTCCAGCACATTGGGAAGCCCGATAGCAGGAGGATCTCTTGAGGCCAAGAGTTCAAGACCATCTGAAGGAGGTCAAGGGAGAGAGCACGAGTGTGAATTCATCTCCTAATTAGTTACTGGATTAATTTGCTTGCATCACACAAAATGGGAGCCTGAAATAAAAATTATGTTCTGTTTCAGAAAATCAAAACTCTAGCCAGGTGTGGAAGCACGTGCCTGTAGTTCCGGCTACTCGAAAGGCTGAGGCAGAAGGATCGCCGGAGCCCAGCAGGTCGAGGCTGCGGTTGCCGGGCGCAGCCACTGCACTCCAGCCTGGGCAACAGAGTGAGACTCCAACTCAAAAAAAAAAAGAAAGAAAATCAAAGTTCTATTTGTCTACATCTGAAACTGTCTTGTAAAATTAATGCCTGCCTCTTCATGATTAGGACTATCAAGTTTCCTAAAACTCAGCAAGACACAGTATGACTCCCTAAAAAAGTGGCACAACAACTGATATAAAATGGATTCCATCAGCAGACATCTTAAGAATGGCGGTGTGCTTACGATGGATTTTGAGTGACTGATAAAAAAGTGAAAATTCAATGTTGAGAAAGGAGACCAGAAGCTCAACACTATTGCAACATATTGTCTGGGGGAGAAGGACACTGTGTCCATCAGAGTGGATTGTCACTCCAGGCCTGGGCGCAGGTCTCTGCAAACCCCCAGGGTTCCCGAGTTCTACCTGCAGCCTGGGCGCACAGCCCATGAAGCTACGTACCTGCATTACTACAATCTGAAATTCACCAAACGATGGCAAACTTGGTTTTCCAAACACCTAAAAGAGAGAGGCACCAAGAGTAGGCCCAAGGGCCCTGCCCCGTGGAAAGGCATGCCCTGCCCTGTAAGCCCACACACGGGCATTCTGGTTTACAAACACTTCTCTGGTGAGTGGGTCAACGGCAGCTTCCTAGGTAGGGGTGTCGGATCTAGCAACTAAAAACACAAAGAGTGCATGGGACATACTGATACTAAAAAATATGTCACGGTTTATCTCAAATTCACCCTATATTTTTTCTGCCAACCCTACTAAAGCCTACCCACTGCCAGTGGTCTGATTAAAATGGAGTCCTACATCTGCAAGATGAGGGCCAGTCCCCGCCCAAAGGCCACTCTCACCAACATAATGCTGTCCACGAGGGTCCACCAAGCAACCAGCTTAGAAGTAGGTTAGGGTTAGACTCTCTCTCTCGTTCTCCTTGCTCTCTTTTATAATACCTACACATTTTGTGTGTGTGTGTTGGGGTCTTGTTCTGTTGCCCAACCTGAAGTGCAGTGGAATGATCACAGCTCATTGAAACTTCAATCTCCTGGGTTCAGGTGATCCTCCCACCTCAGCCTCCTGAGTAGCTGAGACTACAGGTGTGCACCACCGCACCCGACTAATTTTTTAAAATTTTTTGGTAGAGTTGAGGTCTCACTATGTTGTCCAGGTTGGTCTTGAACTCCTGAGCTCAAGGAATCCTCTTGTCTCAGCCTCCCAAAGTGCTGAGATTACAGACATGAACCACC
>NW_007249689.1:225700-247139 GCF_000164805.1 Carlito syrichta | reverse complement strand
CCATAATAGTTTTTAATTTTAAAATGTTTTTAGGACAGGAGCGGTGGCTCATGCCTGTAATCTCAGCACGTTGGGAGGTCGAGATGAGAGGGTTGCTTGAGCCCAGAGTTCAAGACCAGCCTAGGCAACATAGTGGGACCTTGTCTCGGCAATAAATCAAAAATTAGCCAGGCATGGTGGTGCGCACCTGTAGTTCCAGCTACCTGAAAGGCTGAGGTGGAAGGATTGCCTGAGCTCGGTAGGTCGAGGCTGCAGTGGCCATGACCATGCCACTGCACTCTTAGCCTGGGTGACAGAGTGAGATTCAGACTAAAAAAAAATGTTTTTAAATGACATAATAACTGTACATATTTATGGGACACATAGTGCTGTTTCAATATCCATACTGTATAGTGATCAGATCATGGTAATTAGCATACACATAATCTTGAACACTTATCCTGTCTTTGTGTCAGGAACACTCAATATCCTCCTTCTAACTGTTTGAAACTATATAATAGGCTGGGTACAGTGATTCAAGCCTGTAACCCCAGCACTTTGGGAGATGGAGGAGAGAGGATTGCCTGAGCCCAGGGGTTTGAGACCAGACTGGGCAACTTGATGAGACCTTGTCTGTACAATAAATCAAAAAATTATCTGGATGGGGTGGCACACGCCTGTGGTTCCAGCTACTTGGGAGGCTGAGGTGGAAGGATTGCCTGAGCCCAGCAGGTTGAGGCTGCAGTGGCTGTGATCATGACTCTGCACTCCAACCTGGGTGACAGAGTGAGACTCTGACTCAAAAAAAAGAAAAAAGAGAAACTATACATTATAGTTAACTATAGCCATCATCCAGCACAGTAGAACATTTGAACTTACTCTTCCTATCTAGCTATAATTTCATATTTGTTGCCAAGTCTTTTCCTATGCCCTCCTCTCCCTTTTTGGCCTCAAGAATCCTATGTTCTGCTTTTTATTTCCGTGAGATCAACTTTTTTTAGCTTTCACAGGTGAGTAAGAGCATGTGGTGTTTAACGTTCTATTCCTGGCTTACTTCACTTAACATAATGGTCTCGAGATTTCATTCTTTTTTTTTTCCTAGGATTTCATTATTTTTTATGGCTGAGTAGTAGTCTATTGTGTACATACACCACACTTCCCTTCTCTATTCATCTGTCATTGAATGCCTGGGTTGATTCCACATCATGGTTATTGTGTATGGAACCGCCATAAACACGGGGGCACGGGTGTCTCTTCGTAATGCTTATTGACTTTCCTCAGGATAAATGCCCTGCAGTGGGACTGCTGGATCCTAGGACAGTTCTAATTGCAGTTTTCTGAGGAACCGCCATACTGTTCTCCATAGTGGCTGTACTTTACTCTCCCACTTCATTTTATTCATTCAAATCTTCCCTTCGTTTATACACAGAGTAAATAACCCTCTTATTAAGCTTCCCGGGACTTTGCTGCCTATTAATTCTGAGACCAGATTTACAACTTGGACCATATATGTATAAAATTGAAAGTTTCTTATTGGTGGCATCCAAGGAGGTAATTGACATTATTAGCAACAAGTAGCTAATTAATTATGAATGCGTGTTCACTTTTTTTTTGAGTTGGAGTCTCACTCTGTCACCCAGACTGGAGTGCAGTGGCCACTCCTGGTCACCGCAGCCGGACCTACTGGGCTCCAGCGATCCTTCTGCCTCAGCCTTCCAAGTAGCTGGAACTACAGGCGCACGCTACCATGCCCAGCTAATTTTTGATTTATTATAGAGATGAGGTCTCGCCAAGTTGCCTGGGTGGGTCTTGAACCCACAGGCTCAGACAACTCACTCACCTTGGCCTCCCAAGGCGCGGGATTACAAACTAAGCCACTGAGCCCGGCGTGTGTTCACTTTCTACAAAATGCATGTTCACGTTCTACTTTCTTGACCCAAGTCTTATCTTCTCCCTGATTTTTGCCTCAGTCATAAAACTAGGGTTTGGCATCCGTGGCCCACCACCAGCTGCAGCCTTCAGATCACATTACAGAAAAACCAGCCAATGGAGGGGCTGGGTGCAGTGGTTCATGCTCTAATCCTAGTCCTTTGGGAGACCAAGGTGGGAGGATCTCTTGACCCCGGGGGTTGGAGACCAGCCTGGGCAACATAGCAAGACCTCGTCTCTACACACAGCCTGGGCAACATAGCAAGACCTCGTCTCTACACATTCATACACACACACACACACACACACACACACACACACACGCACAAATTCACATATCTGTAGTCCCAGCTACTCAGAAGGCTGAGGCGGGAGGATCACCTGAGCCCAGGAAGTTGAGGCTGCGGTGAGCTATGATCTTGCCCCTGCACTCCTTCCTGCATGAGAGTGAGATCCCTACTCAAAACAAAAACAAAACAAAAACAACTGGGTGTGGTGGATCATGCCTATAACTCCAGCACTTTGGAAGGCAGAGGCAAGAGGATTGCCTGAGCCCAGGGGTTTGAGACCAGTCTGGGCAACTTGCCGAGACCTCGACTCTAAATAAATAAAAAAATTAGTCAGGCTTGGTGGCTTGTTCTGGTAGCTTGTGCCAGCTACTTGGAAGGCTGAGGTGGAAGGATCACCTGAGGCCAGCAGGTTGATGCTGCGGTGGCTGTGAGCGTGCCACTGCACTCCAGACTGGGTGACAGAAAGCAACTCCTACTCAAAAAAAAAAAAGAAAGAAAAAGACAAAAGAAAAGAAAGAAAAGGAAAGGAAAATATCAGCCAATGGATCTCTGTAGGGCCACTTCGTTTGTTCCCACGGAAAACTAAGGAGGATCACCACAAAATAAACAGAGGAGCAGTTTTGGTCTGTGAGCAAGGACAATCTATCTCTGCTTTTTTTCCAAGCAAGTTCTTGTCAGCACTGACATATCGCAGGGGTCAGTACCTCACACTGGACTGTAGCCTCCCTTC
This sequence comes from Carlito syrichta, assembly GCF_000164805.1. NCBI lineage: Eukaryota > Metazoa > Chordata > Mammalia > Primates > Tarsiidae > Carlito > Carlito syrichta. Next base: position 244,211 of record NW_007249689.1, on the reverse strand, counting down.
GCCTTCTTCTAAAGAGGTTTCTGCCCATAGAGAGACAATATTGATTCTTTATCTGCAGCCCAGATGGAGTTAAGTTCATGCTACTTGACTCGAGCCATCATCAGGCTCCTCCATGCTAGACGGAAGTGCGATTTTTGCTAAGGAACAAAAGAGTCTCTCTGGTGAAGTGTGATTTAGGTCATTCTTCTAGAATTCAAGGTTTAATTCACTGCTGGCATTTCTGAAGTAGTTGAGGGTGAGCATCTGAGATGAACGAGTTATCTTGGTCCTTCTATTTCTTCTATTTCCCATTATTTTCTCACTTAAATGTTTCAGGACTAAGGATTAATCGATTGTCCTGACGCTGGCAGCAGGCAAGTCATTCTATAAAATATATCAGGATATTAATGGACTTCCGTTTGGGGAGAAGTAAACAAAAGTAGATAATATATATGCCTGTTTATCTATAGACACACAGCGTTGGGAGCTGAAGACTGAGTAGCTCTAAGCCAGGAATGTTTTGGGTAAAAAATAAAAACCCGCCGGGCTCAGTGGCTCAGCCTGTAATCCCGCGCCTTTGGGAGGCTGAGGTGAGTGGATTGCCTGAGCCCATGGGTTCGAGACCCGCCCGGGCAACTTGGCGAGACCTCGTCTCTACAATAAATCAAAAAATTAGCTGGGTGTGGTAGTGCGCACCTGTAGTTCCAGCTGCTTGGAAGGCTGAGGCGGAAGGATCGCCGGAGCCCCAGCAGGTCGAGGCTGCAGTGGCAGGGAGCAGCCACTGCACTCCAGTCTGGGCGACAGAGTGAGACTCCAACTCAAAAAATAAATAAATAAATAAATAAATAAATAAATAAATAAATAAATAAATAAAAACCCAACCAGTCAACCACCAATGTGGTTTTTCTCCATCTGTCAGATGGAAGGAGGAGGTAAAATGTTAAGTCGAGGGATGCTTTAAGGAGCAAAGAAGAATTTATATCTGTCCCCACATTCTCCAGCAAGTCAATCCTCCTTATTTGGCATTGAAGGCTGCCTGGGCTCCCAGAGGACATTGGGAAGAATGGCTGGTGTCATGGTGGTGAGGGTCTCGTGGTTGGTGAAACAGATACAGTTAGGAAACCTCTTCGGGGTGATTTGGGGACAGAGGCAGCTAGAGGCCAGAGGCACTCAGAGACAAGAGACATGGAGGCTCCTTCCATGGTGAGCACTCAACAGCAGACACAACCTCTTCAACCTGAGTGTTCCCTCTTCCCCCCGTCCAAAGCGCACACGTCCTCCCAGCCCTCACGCAAGAACATCATGAGAAGCAACCAGCCCGCTTCTGCAGAACTGTCATTTTTATCTCACAGAAGACACTCTGTTAGCTAACAACACTACAGCACTCTACAGTTTGCAAAGTTCTCTCAGATCCAAGATTTTCTTGGATCCAGCTACATGTAAGCCTTACTCAGATGTTCTAGTGTCATGAGCCGTCAGTGAGTGCTGGAGGCACTGAAGATCTCCAGAACCCGTCTCAGCCAGGAAAACCCATCAAGATTGGATCTTTTTTAGAGTCGGGGTCTCACTCCGTTTCCTAAGCTGGAGTGCAGGGCCCGATAGCAACCTCTGCTCACCACAGTCTTGACCTCCTAAGCTCAGAGGATCCTTAGCCTCCTGCCTCAGACTCCTAAGTAGCTGGAGGGTATGTGCCACCACACCTGGCTAAATTTTTTTAATGTTTTATGTAGAGATGAGGTCTTGTCGTGTTGCCCAGGCTGGTCTCAAACTTCTAAACTCAAGCAATTCTCTCGCCTTGGCCTCCCACAGTGCTAGGATTACAGGAATGAGCCGCTGTGCCCAGCCAGGACATTTCTTTTTATAGGTTAACTTGAGAGGGTCTTTGCTGGGGGAAGGGGGAACATAAATAATTTGGGGTTCAGACACTAATTGGTATGCGCTTAGGAGCCCATGACTTAAGGAAATCCTGTGAAATGCCCAGCTAGAGGCCTTCAGGTCTCCTGGTTCCATGGAAAGTTGAGGCTGATACAACCAGCCCCTCCTGTTGGGGAGAGGGGAATCTAGCCAGGTTAGTAGGTTGCCAGGCAATGCCAAAAAAAGCTCTTAGAACCATTCAGTAGACAGTTCTGTCACACCACACTTTCTACACATATTCCCCCAAATCTAGCTAAGTTCTTAGCACATAAAAGCACTCAAAAAATAACTACAGGAGCCAGGCATGATGTCTCACACCTGTAATCCCAGCACTCTGGAAGGCCAAGATAGGTGGATTGCTTGGCCCAGGACTTTGAGACCAGCCTGGGAAACACAGCAAGACCTCATCTCTATAAAAATTAAAAAATAAAAAAAATTAGATGTGCATGGTGGTGTACCTGTAGTCCCCGCTATTTGGGAGGGTGAGTGGAAGGATGGCCTGAGCCCAGGGTTAGAGGCTGCGGTAAGTCATGATCGTGCCACAGCACTCCAACCGGGGCAACAGAGTGAGACTCCAACTTTAAAAAAATTAAAATAAAATAAACAGCCCTGAACTTCTGCAGTGGTCCAGGCATCTCCCAACAAAACAGAACAAAAACTACAGCCACCACTTCTTGAGGTCCTGCTGGGTACAAGTAACTTGGCACATGTGATCGCTAGTTTTTGCCATGACTATGCAAGACCGACATCGCTAGCCCATTTTATAGGTAAGCACATGGAAGTAGAGAAGGCTGAGTGACTTGCCCAAGATCACAGAGCTAGAAACAGTGGAGTGGAATCTAAGTCAACCTCTGACTCCTAAGTCAGTGCTCCTTTCGTCAGGATATGGAGCCTCTCAGTACGAAAGTCAGTCTCTCTCTCTTTCTCTCGGTCTCTCCCCGCCCCTCTGCCCTTCTCCCGCTGTGTGCTGTGTGTTGGATGCATGTCTCTGTTTCCATCTCCATCTCCAGCTCTCTGTCTCTGTCTCATGTGTGGGCAGGTACTTTTCACTTCTTCCTCTGAAGTTCATGCCTTGTGTGGTCTCCTGCTGAAATGTGTGCCACCAATGCGGCCTCCTGCCTCTTCTGCACGGTCACGAGCTGTCCTGGATTCTATCTCTCACCTCCACCTGGTCTAGTCTGCTCTCTACCTTCCAAACTCAGCGAGACCTGCAAAGCAGCGGTCACCTGCTGTCAGGAAAACCACCAAGTAAGAAAGGCCAATCAGGAGCAGGAACAGCAAGGAGCAGAGAGAGAGGAATCGACCCTGGTTCCTTGGCAGGGCCCTGAAGGACAGAATGACCAGAGGTCAGCCAAACCTGGAACCTGCAGCAGGAAAGGCCTCAGGCGTTCTCACTCAGCAAGATGCCCAGAACAACCCAGAAAGCAGCCAAGGAAGCGGTCTGTTCCCCAGGGACTCGTAAGCCACCCTCCTCCCCCTCCTCCTCATCAAAAGCATTTATTAAGCAGCCTCATTATGAAACAAGGCAGGTGGAAGAGAAAGGTGGGAAATCAGAGGGTCGACTCAAGCTTTTTGAAAAGCCAGAAAAATGATTCCATGTGTGTAACTCTTCGTTTGGAGAACAAGGTGGGTGTTTCTAATCCAGCCAGGTGCATTGTTAAACCTGTAGGGGAGAGATAGGGAAACAGGTCATTTTTTTTCCCTCTCAGTCACAACTACTATTCGCTCAGAGCTGAATTGCCAAGCTTCTGAATAAATCCGGAAAATTTATTCTTCCAACAAGGGCTGGAAAACTGACAGAATCACAGGCAAGAATAAGATCTGCTCAAGTCAACGTTTAGAAATATTCCATATGTGAAGAAGACATTGTGTTAGCAAATCTACTACATTTGTTTCCTTTTTTTGTCGGGTCTCACTCTGCCCAGGCTGGAGGGCAGTGGCACGCTCCCGGCCACTGCAACCTCGACCTGATGGCTCAAGTGTTCCTCCCACCTCAACCTCCTGAGTAACTGGGACTACTCAGAAGGTGTGCCACCATGCCTTGCTAACTTTTTGATTTTTTTTGTGGAGACTAAGTCTCACTATGTTGCCCAGTCTGTCTCGAACCTCCTGCCTCAGCCTCCCAAAATGCTGGAATTACAGGTGTGAGTCACAGCTCCTGGTCATAGATTTGCTTCTTTTTAAACTTGTTTCTTTTTTTAATAGAGATGAGGTCTTGCTACGTTGCCTAGGTTGATCTTGAACTCCTGGTCTCAAGCAATCCTCCCACCTTGGCCTCCCTAAATGCTGGAATTACAGGCATGAGTCACTGCGCTCAGTTGGATTTGCTTCTTAAGGTAAGAAATTGTGCTCTATTTCATTTTGAATCCTGAGATGAAGTCCAGTGTCTGACACCCAGGGGATGCTCAATAAATGTTTACTAGGGCCGGACATGGTGGCTCATGCTTATAATCCCATCATTTTGGGAGGCCAAGGTAAGAGGGTTGCTTGAGGCCAGGAGTTCAAGACCAGCCTGGACATCATAGTAAGACCCTCATCTCAACAAAAAACAAAACTATGTATTTTATTTGCCAGGATAAAATTGAAGGTAGGAGCCAAGTCTTGCACAACTTTGTATTCCACTCAGTGCCCAGCGTTAAGTGAATGAATGCCTGCAGGCATTAATGAATGCGAAATGCAGTTTTTGATTTGCCTTTGAAGGAAAGCATATGTCTTTACAAGCAGTGGTACCATCTCCCTAATTATCCAAGAAGTCTGTGTTCTCTTCTTAATTTTATCTTGATTTTGTCCCCTTAGCAGACAGAGCTTTTGCTAAACTAACGTGGCTGGTGGAAAGAAATAGTTTTGCTGGCTATTCTTTATTCCCCAGTAGAGTCAAATAGTCCCAGCCCAGATATGGTGGCTCATGCCTGTAATCCCAGCACTTTGGGAGACCTAGATGGGAGGATTGCTTGACCCCAGGAGTTTGAGACCAGCCTGGACAACATAGCAAAACCTCATCACTACTAAAAACAAAAAACTAACTGGGCGTGGTGGCACGTGCCTGTAGTCCCAGCTACTTGGTAGGCTGAGGTGGGAGGATGGCCTGAGTCCAGGAGGTCAAGGCTGTGGTGAGCCATGATCGTGCCACTGCACTCAGCCTGGGTGACTGAATGAGACCCCAGCTCAAAAAATAAAATAAAAAACAGCCCTGAACTTCTGGAGCTGCCAAGCCATCTCCTGTGTTTGTCTGGGCACAGGCCAGGCTTCTGGGACTCCCTCACGAACAGGTCTCATTTGCCTCCAACTTTCCTGGCCCTCTTCCTTCTTTGTTCTCACTGCTCTTTTTAAATCTTACCTGGTTGAGTTTTGACCCTTTCTTCTCAGCTCCCTGCTCTTCCCAATCCCGTCAACCTCATCTCACTCAATTTAGCTCATTTATCATTATTATTATTATTTTGAGTCAGAGACTCACTCTGTCCCCCAGGCTGGAGTGCAGTGGTACGTTCACGGCCACAACAGTCTTGACCTGCTGGACTCAGGCGATCCATCCATTTCAACCTTCCAGGTAGCTGGAACCACACGGTGTACTACCACGCCCAGCTAATTTTTTGATTTATTGTAGAGATGAGGTCTCACCCAGTTGCCCAGGCTGATCTCAAACCCCTGGGTTCAAGCAATCCTCTCGCCTCCACCTCCCAAAGTGCTGGGTTTACAGGCGTGAGCCACCGCACCTGGAGGCAATTTAGCACATTTAAATGAAAAGTACATCTGGATCATATGGATCAAAAGTATATATGGATCATTCAGGCAGGAAAGTACATAGTGTGCATGAAGTGGGGGGAAAGGGAGAGAGACTGAGGTAGGAGCAGGGAGGCAAGGAGGGCTAGAACCTTTTCTCAGAGCATCCTGAGTGGGGCCAGTGTTAGGCTTTCTTTTTCACCCATTGAGACAGATGCAAGTCACCTAAAGGGCTTTATCCAGGAGGTGAAGTGCACTTTAATATAAAAAAATTAGCCTGGCATGGTGACACACACCTGCAGTCCCAGCTACTCAGGAGGCAGAGGCAGAGGATCACCCAAGCCCAGGAGGTCGAGGTTGCAATGAGTAGTGATCATTCCACTGCACTGGGCAACAGAGTTAGACCCCGACTCAAAAAGAGAAAAAAAAAATATATATATATAATCTCCCTTTACAATGAATGCCTGCAGGCATTAATGAATGAGAAATGCAGTTTTTGATTTGCCTTTTTCCAGCTCCCTGTTTTCCAGCTGAGGGACTAAAGCTCAGAGAGGTTAGGTGGCTTCCCAATCACACCTCCAGGCTGAGCTGGGTGCCCCGCCCACAGGGATCTAGAGGACATCTCTCATGGGACCTCTGGCCTAGCATTTATCATACTGGGGGATAGCTATCCCTTTTACTCCTCCATGTTCTGTGCACTCCCTGAGGGCAGGAACTGTATCTGTCATCTTTGTGCCTCTTGAGGACAAAGTCCTGGATACATGTTTACCACATGAATGACTTGCCCAAGGTCTCCTGCTGACATGTGGCAGAGCTGGGGCCAGAACCGAGAGCTCTGTCTCCCCAGATCCCTCATTCTTGCTGTCCTGCTGGGACACTTTCTGAAAGAACGTGAGCTGTGGACCTAAGAGGAAGCTCATCAGGCATTTGGCAGGTTTATGAGCGGCACAAGAGATTTTTTTTCAGACTTTCATTCTCCTTTCTTTTTGCTATTGTCAGGAATTCCAGGCAGTTACTCAGAGCTGAGCCGGGGTCACATCTATAATCCTTGCTCTCAGAATAACTGAATTCATCATGTCTTCAGAGGGAGATGCTTTTTTTTCTTTTTTCTTTTTGAGTCAGAGTCTCACTCTATTGCCCAGGCTAGAGTGCAGTGGCAAGCTCACAGCCATTGCAGCCTTGCACTGCTGGGCTCAGGTAATCCTTCCACCTCAGCCTTCCAGGTAGCTGGGACCACAAGCATGCACCGACACACCCAGCTCATTTTTTATTTACTGTAGAGAAGAGGTCTCGCCAAGTTGAGCATGCTGGCCTCGAACCCTTTGGCTCAGGTAATCCTCTTGCCTCTGCCTCCCAAAGTGCTGGGATTATAGGAATGAGCCACTGCGCCCAGTGAGGGAGACCTCTTGCCCATGAAAGCGGAGGTGGTGGGCCTCCACAGATGGCCTCCTCCTTCCTCTCCTACCTGCCGCCAGGTGTGAACACTTTGAAGTCATTTGGGGATGAGTGGAAGGAAACGTCAAATTCATGATCCTGAAAACACTGGAGGGTTTTCTGATCTCATTGGTCCTGAGAAATTAGGTTGGAAATCTCATGAGAAAAGGTTTGTTTCTTTTCTCATCCAGTCACATATGCTGATGTGGAGAGCCTGCTCTGGTCACCCACCAACAAGATGCTAGGTCTGGGCCAGGCACAGTGGCTCATGCCTGTAATCCCAGCACTTTGGGAGGCAGAGACGAGAGGATTGCCTGAGCCCCAGGATTTGAGACCAGCCTGGGTAACTTGGCGAGACTTCGTCTCTACAATAAATAAAAAAATTAGCCGGGTGTGGTGGCACATGCCTGTAGTTCCAGCTACTTGGAAGGCTGAGGTGAAAGGATTGGCTGAGGCAGAAGGATCTCCTGAGTCCAGTAGGTCAAGACTGTGGTGGCCGTGAGTGTGCCACTGCACTCCAGCCTGGGTGACGGAGTGAGACTCCGATTTAAAAAAAAAAAAAAAAGATTCTAGCTCTGACTTGGATAATGTTGAAGGTAGTCAGATGCCAGGAGGGACAGGTATCAGGCCTGCAGCACTGCTGAGAGCAGAAGGGTTTCTCTGGCTCCAAAGGAAAGCCCAGGACAGAAAGGCAGCAGAGAACAGGGCTCCTGAGAACTGTAACATGATGACTGACAGTCCAGGCTCTGTTGGATCTACCTGGGCCCCAACTCTGATTCCACCATCTCCTGGTCTTCTTACCTTGGGCACATTACCTAACATCTCTGTGAGTCAGTCCTTATCAACCAAAAGTCACAAAAACCATGCGCATTCAGCCTGGGCAACATGGCATGACCACTTCTCTACAAAAAATAGAAATAAACAATTAGCCAGGTGTGGTGGCATGTGCCTATAGTCCCAGCTACTAGAGAGGCTAAGGAGGAAGAATCGCCTGAGCCTAGGAAGTCAAGGCTGCGATGAGCCATGATCATGCCTCTGCACTCTAGCATGAGCAAGAGAGTGAGAACCCGACTCAAAAAAAAAAAAAAAAAAATCAATGAGCAAATTCATTAAGTTTCCTTTTTCTTCATTTGCCCTGCAGTTCCACTCTCCAGCCATTTCCTCATCCCTGCTCTGTGTTGGAAGAGAATGACCTCTAAGACTGTAGACTGTATCACCCAGCGTCCTTTGCTCTCCGGCTTCTGGTCGGTTTCAGCCAAAGGAGACATGGGCTAAAAACATTAGCTGCTTGTAAGAACAAGAGCCCCGGGTGTTTATTCCTCTTGCTCTCATAGTGCTGGGTCGCGGTCTCAGCAGAGGCTGCAAACCTCTGCCTCTGTCCCCAGCTACTGTCAGCTGGCTTTGTCCCACTTCTAAGCTCCACATGAATCCCATCAGCTCTGCTCCCTCTCCTTCCTCCTTCAGTCCTAGAGATGCTGATGGCCCCAGCATCCCTTGTTGGGCATTCTAGCTCCACGCACACGTCTGCTTATAGTCTCTGTTAGAGTCTCTCCATTTTTTTTTTTTTTTTAGTTGGAGTCTCAATCTATTGCCCAGTCTGGAGTGTAGTGGCCGCTCCCGGCCACTGCAGCCTTGACCTGCTGGGCTCCGGCGATCCTTCCACCTCAGTCTCTCCATTTTATTAATACCATTTAGGTGTCCCCGTTATCTCTTTTCAGGACCTAGACTAACGTGTCTGACATACAATAAGTAGTTTATCCTCCTATTCCTTCATTATCCTGATCATCCTTTTATTTTATTTTACTTACTTTGAGTCTCACTCGTCGCCCAGGCTGGAGTGCAGAGGTACGCTCACAGCCACTACAGCCTCGACCTGCTGGGCTCAGGTGATCCTTCCATCTCAGCCTTCCAAGTAGCCAGAACTACAGGTGCACGCTGCCACTTCTGGCTAATTTTCTGATTTATTGTAGAGATGAGGTCTTGCCAAGTTGCCCAGCTTGGTCTGGAACCCCCTGACTCAGGCAGTCCTCTCACCTTGACCTCCCAAAGTGCTGGGATTATAGGCGTGAGCCACTGTGCCCAGCTCATCCTTTTTATTATCATTGTCTTTGTCATCATCTCAGCATAAAACAGAAGAGCTGGGAGATTGTATTCACTTTCTGCTGCTGCATAACAAGTTGCACAAACTCAGCAGCTTCAAAAAGCACACATTTATTATTTCACAGTTTTTGAGGGTCAGCTGGGTTCTTTGTCTCAGAGTCTTAGCAGGCTGCAATCTGGGAGTTGGTTGGGGCTGCATTCTCATCAGAAATTGACTGGGGAAAGATCCACTTTCAAGCTCCCTTCGGTTTTTGGTAGCATTCACCTCTTTGCAGCTGTAGGACTGAGACCCCTGTGTAATTGCTGGCTACTGTCAACTTCTAGGATCACTCACAGTCCCTTGCCATGTGGCCCTCTCTGTTAGGTTCTCTCACCACATGGTAGTTTACTTCTCCAAAGTAAATTCACCGTCTCCTTCATTCTGTTCTTTTCAAAGGTAACCACTATGGACAATTTGATGCATAGTCTTATTACAAAAGTGGAAGCATTCAGCATATTATATATAGACTTGCTCCTTGGTTCATGTTGTAGCATAGACACCTCATTCTTTTTTTTTTTTTTTTTTTTTGAGTTGGAGTCTCAGTCGCCCAGACTGGAGTGCAGTGGCCGCTCCCAGCCACTGCAGTCTCGACCTGCTGGGCTCCGGCGATCCTTCCACTTCATCCTTCCAAGTAGCTGGAACTACAGGCACGCGCTACCACACCCAGCTAATTTTTTTATTTATTGTAGAGATGAGGTCTCGCCAAGTTACCCAGGCGGGTCTTGAACCCGCGGGCTCAGGCAATCCACTCACCTCGGCTTCCCAAAGTGCTGGGATTACAGGCTGAGCCAACGAGCCTGGCCTTTTTTTTTTTTTTTTGAGTTGAAGTCTTACTCTGTCACCCAGGCTGGAGTGCAGTGGCAGGTTCATGGCCACTGCAGATTCGACCTGCTGGGCTCAGGCAATCTTTCTGCCTCAGTCTTTCAAGTAGATGGAACTACAGGCACGCAGCACCACACCCGGCTAATTTTTTTGACTTATTGTAGAGACAAGGTCTCACCAAGTTGCCTAGGTTGGTCTCGATCCTGTGGACTCAGGCAATCCTCTCGCCTCTACCTCCCAAAGTGCTGGGATTACAGGCTTGAACCACCATGCCTGGCCTGTATGCCTCATTCTTTTGAACAGCCTTTTGGTGTTTGTCAGCAGGGGTAGCAAACACTGCCAGGGTCTTACTCATCTCCCCTTGAAAACCCTCATCATTTCCACACATAACAGCCTGACTCTCGAAAGTCAGCACCTCCATCCTGTGGGGCGGCTCCCTCCAGCCCCTGAAATGGTTTGCCCGTGGATGGTTGGCTGAAAGTACTGGGGAATTAAAATACCCGTGGAAGACAGCCTTTAACCAATGATTAGAAGTTGTAGGAGTATAAATACCCCAGCTCTCTGCCCTCTTGGCTAGTGTAATTCTGAGGCATGTGTTTTGCACTGTTTTCAGAGTCTCCCTAAAACAGGCATGTCAAACCCATGGTCCGTGGGCCACATGTGGCCTAGGACAGCTAGTAATGCAGCCCCACAAAATCTTTTTTTTTTTTAGTGGATGTCTCACTCTGTCGCCCAGGCTGGAGTGCAGTGGCACGCTCATGAGCACCACAGCGTTGACCTGCTGGGCTCAGGCAATCCTTCTGCCTTAGTCTTCCAAGTAGCTGGAACTACAGGCATCTGCTACCACACCCAGATTTATTTTTTATTTTCTATTGATTGTAGAGACACAGTCTCACCAAGTTGCCCAGGCTGGTCTCGAACCCTTGAGCTCAGGCAATCCTCTCGCCTCACCCTCCCAAAGTGCTGGGATTACAGGCTTGAGCCACTGTGCCCAGCCTGGTGTATCGCATTTTAATTTGCTTTTCTCAGCTTAACTAGGATAAATATTGCAGCATTTCAAGAAGATATCCAATATTATCAGTTGATAGGATGAGAACACATGGAAATCACTCACACACACCCCACGTAGAACAAATGGAGGTCTGAATAGAACTAGCTGATGATGTGAAATCTTAGCAGAGGAGTGGCTACATGGAGCAAAGGTATCTGTCTCTGTGGCGCTGTCCCTGGACTCCAGGCCTCAGGGTGCGGCACACAACACACAAGAGACAAGCCGGATGTGGAAACGTTCAAATCTTGTCACGCCTTAACCTCACTCTACTCAAGGCTTTTGTCACTTTTTCTTTTTAAGAGGCAGGGTCTCACCCTGTCGTCCAGACTGGAGTGCGGTGGCATGATCATAGTGCACTGCAGTCTCGACCTCCTGGGTTCGGACCATCCTCCCACCTCAGCCTCCTGAGGAACTGAAACTACAGGTGCATGTCACCATGCCCGGCTAATTATTTTTATTTTTTGTAGAGACAAGGTCTCAGTATGTTGCCCAGAATGGTTTTGAACTCTAGACCTCAGGAGATATTCCCACCCAGGCCTCCCAAATTACTGGGATTACAGATGTGAGCCACAGCACCCAGCTTTGTCACCTTTTAAGAAGAATTTCAAGGCCGGGCTCAGTGGCTCAGCCTGTAATCCCAGCACTTTGGGAGGCTGAGGCGAGTGGATTGCCTGAGCCCACGAGTTCAAGACCCACCCAGGCAACTTGGTGAGACCTGTCTCCACAATAAATCAAAAATAGCCAGGCGTGGTAGCACGTGCCTGTAGTTCTGGCTACTTGGAAGGCTGAGGCGGAAGGATCGCCGGAGCCCAGCAGGTTGATGCTGGTGTGGCTGTGAGTGTGCCACTGCACTCCAGCCTGGGCGACTGAATGAGACTCTGACTCAAAAAAAGAAAAATAAGACTTTCATACACACAAGCCATGTTTCTGTCTACTGGGATGTCACTGATTTTTGTGCTTTGTTCCTGAAAGAAATGTAACAAGTCCAGATGTCTCTGAACAGTAGTTCTGCCTATACTCTTATAACTTTCTAGAAAGTCCATTTCCCTGAAACTGTCCTTTGCTCATGATTTAATAATCTTTTGTCTGGATGTTTCTGAAACTGAATATGGTCTGAAAACCACAGTTAACATCTATTTCCCTATAATCATCTGTTTATATGCTCAAAGAAAATTTGTATTTCTTGTGTGATTGGTCAGTTCATATCTTTTGTCCATTTTTAATTGAATTATCTTTGTAGTTGGCATTTGCTGAAACTTTTTTTTTTGAGTCAAAGTCTCACTCTGTCACCCAGACTGGAGTGCAGTGGCCACTCCCGGCCACCGCAGCCTCGACCTGCTGGGCTCCCGCGATCCTTCCGCCTCAGCCTTCCAAGTAGCTAGAACTACAGATGCGTGCTACCATGCCCGGCTAATTTTTGTTTATTTATTGTAGAGATGAGGTCTCACCAAGTTGCCCAGGTGGGTCTCAAACCCGTGAGCTCGGGCAATCCACTCACCTCGGCCTCCCAAAATGCGGGATTACAGGCTGAGCCACCGAGCCCGGCAAAACTTTTTATGTATTATGGATATTAACTCTTTGCTTCTTATATATAATTACAAATATTTTCTCTTAATCTGTTGCTTATTGTTTTCCTATGTTTTCAGTGTTTTTAATTTTTATTTCATCACATCTGTAGATATTTTTATTTATTCATTCATTCATTTAGTAGAGATAGGGCCTCACTGTGTTGTCCGCCTGAACTCAAACTCGTAGCCTCAAGCGATCCTCCCTCCTTCGCCTCCCAACGTGCTAGGATTACAGGTGTGAGCTGTCTCACTCAGCAATCTTTTCACTTATGATTTTGGGTTTTATGTCTTATTTAGGAAGGTCATTTATTTAAAAATTAATTTTTTTTTAATTGAGACGAGGCCTTACTATGTTACCTAGACTTGTCTTTAACTTCTGGGCTCAAGGGATCCTCCTTCCTTGGCCTCCCAAAGTGCTGGGATTACAGGCGTGAGCCACTGTGCTTGGCCGGGTCATTCATTTATACTTAAAGATCATAAAATAATCTTCTATTTTTCCTCCCAGCACTTTATAGCTTTATTTTTTTTCTTACATTTATATATTTAATCCTCCAGAATTAATTTCTGTGAATGATGTGAAGAAGACATCTAGCCAGGGAATTTTATCATTTTTGCTGTTGCTGCAAGTGAGCTATGTTTCCTATCACGTTTTCTGAGTGGCCACTGCTAGTATACAGGCTACACGCTCTCTCTGGAGCTACGGTTTCATCATCTCCCACCATCTCATATCAGCAGGAACTGGATCATGGTGCTGAAGGAAGATATCCTCAGCCTGGTCCACGTGCCTGCTAGACAGCTATGAAGCAGCCACAGCTGGGGTATCCCTTATCCAAAATGCGTGGGACTAGAAGTGTTCTGGATTTTGGATATTTTAGGATCTTAGAATACTTGCATATACACATAATAAGCTACCTTGAGGATGAGACCCAAGTCTAAACACGAAATTCATTTATGGTTTATCTGCATCCTATAATGCATAGCCGGAAGGTAATATTTTTAATAATTTCGTGCTTGAAGGCCAGGGACAGTGGCTTGTGCCTGTAATCCCAGCACTTTGGGAGGCTGAGGACGGAGGATCGCTTGAGCTCAGGAGTTTGAGACCAGCCTGGGCAACATAGAGATACTCTGTGTCTACAGAAAAAAAAAAACTAGCCAGGCATAATGCACTCCTGAAGATCCAGCTACTCAGGAGGTTGAGGCAGAAGGATCACCTGAGCCCATGAGGTGAAAGCTGCAGTGAGCCATGATCATGCCGCTGTACTCCAGCCTGGGCAACAGAGTGAGTCTCTGATTCAAGAAAAAACTGCAGTAAGATAATTTTGTGCTTGCAATCAAGTTTGTATGCACTGAGCCATCAGAAAACAGAAGTGTCTCTATCCTAGCCACCCATGTGAACAGTCTGTGGTTGCTTGGTACCACAGCATTCCTGACTCTGAATTTATATGCTACCCATAAGTAATCATTTCCTCACACGTATTCACACATAAACACTTAACAGTATAAAATATGACACAGCATTAATAATAAACACAGTGTTAAACTCTATGTTGTGTGCCAGTTTTGATGGCAACCCATCAGGGGAGGGCAGGTGTGGAATTTTCCACTTGTGGTGTCATGGCAATGCTCAAAAGTTTCAGATTTCAGCCTGGGCAACATAGTGAGATCTCACTTCTACAAAAAAAAAAATTCAAAAAATTAAGTCGGGCGCAGTAGCTCATGCCTGTCATCCCAGCACTCTGAGAAGCGGAGGTGAGAGGATTGCCTGAGTCCAGGGGTTTGAGACCAGCCTGGGCAACATGGTAAGACCTCATCTCTACAATTAAAAAAAAAAAAAAACTAGCTGGCGTGGTGGGGCATGCCTGTAGTTCCAGCTACTTGGAAGGCTGAGGTGGAAGGATTGCCTGAACCCAGCAGGTTGAGGCTGTGGTGACCATGAGCATTACACTGCACTCTTGCCTGGACAACAGAGTGAGACTCCAAATCGGAAAAAAAAAAAATATATATATATATATATATATACATATATATATATATGTATTAGCCAGGTGTCGTGATGAGTGCCTGTAGTCCTGGCTACTTGGGCGGCTGAGGTGAAAGCATTGTCTGAGCCCAGGAGGTCGAGGCTGTGGTAAGTCATGCCCTCCAGCCTGGGCAACAGAGTGGATTGGGAACATTTTGGATTTTTGGGCAAGGGATGTTCACTTTGTGTCTCTCTTGGCCTTTGTTTCCTCATCTGTTAAGTGGGGAAGTTGGACCAAGCACACTCAGTGGTTCTGTCCTGCATTTGTAATGCTAAGGTTTTCACTAACTTCATCCTTTCCGACCCAGAGGTAGTTCCATTTCAAAAGGAGGAAAACAGAATCCTGCACCTCTGGTTGCTGAAGGACATGGAACTTCCTTACCTCTGAAAATGACACCAAAGCTGGGAAAGCCTGGATCCCCTGCTCTTGGACTCAGTGCTGTAGCTCCATTTACTAGAGCTGGCACCTCTGGGAACAGGCCACTCTCAACCATCGTACTAGCAGGGAGAAGCAGCCATTCGGCATTTATCTGTTGACTTTCTGTGAAATAATGTTTCTCTCCAAGGAAAAAGCAAAGATATAAAGCAGTGGTTTCCCTCCCAGGCTGGAGCACAGTGGGGCGATTTCGCCCCAGCTCACCACAACCTCGACCTCCTGGGCTCAGGTGATCCTTCCACCTCAGCCTCCCGAGTAGCTGGGATTATAGGCACACACCACCACCCCCAGCTAATTTTTAAAATTTTTTGTAGAGATGAGGTCTTGCTATGTTGCCCAGTCTGATCTTAAACTCCTGACTTCAAAGGATCCTCTTCTCTTGGCCTCCTAAAGTGCTGGGATTACAGGTGTGAGCCACTGCGCCTAGCCAGCTACTGTAATGTTGACGCAGTAATCAGTGTAAACAATAGGCTGGGCACAGTGGCATACCCTATAATCCCAGAATTTGGGAGGCCAAGGTGAGAGGATTGCCTGGGCCCATGAGTTCTAGACCAGCCCAGGCAACTTGATGAGACCTCATCTCTACAATAAATCAAAAAAATTAGCCGGGCATGGTGGCACATGCCTGTAATTCCAACTTCTTTAGAAGACTGAGGCAGAAGGATCACCTGAGCCCAGCAGGTCGAGGCAGTGGCAGCTGTCGTGTGCCTGGGCTACAGAATGAGGCTACGACTCAAAAAACAAAATGTAACAATATTGCACGATAATGCCAACAACAGCAGAGTGATATGAAAATATGATTTCTTTCTCCTTCTCCTTTTTGTCAGGGTCTCACTCTGTTGCCCAGGCTGGAGCGAAGTGGCACGATCATGGCTCACTCCAGTCTCAATCTCTTGGACTCAGGTGATCCTCCTGCCTCAGCCTCCTGAGTAGCTGGGACTACAGGTATGCACCATCACACCTGGCTAATTTTTTTATTTCTTGTAGAGATGAGGTCTCGCTATGTTGTCCAGGCTGGTCTTGAACTCATGGCCTCAAGCAATCCTCACACCTCAGCCTCCAAAAATGCTGAGATTACTAGAGTGAGCCACTGTGCTTCGCTGAAAATATCTATGATTTCTATTGGTGACTGTCTTAGTCTGTTTTGTGTTGCTGGGAAGGAGCACCTGAGGCTGGGTGGTGTATAAAGAAGGGAGGTTTCTTTGACTGACGGTTCTGCCCGCTGTACAAGAAGCAGGGCGCCAGCATTCGTTTCTGGTGAGACCTCAGGAAGCTTCTCATGGTGAAAGGCCGTGGGGAGCCAGTGTGGGTAGAGATCACATGGTGAGGGAGGAGGCAAGGGGGGCGGGGAGGGTGGTGCCGGGTTCTTTTTAACAACCAGCTCTCATGGGAACTAACACAGCAAGAACTCACTCATCACCACGAAGACGGCACCAAGCCATCCAGGGGGAATCCCCCCATGACCCAAACACCTCCCGCCAGGCCCCACCTCCAGCACTGGGGATCACATTTCAGCATGGAGTTCTGGGGTTGTCCAAACCAACCATATCCAAACCAGCCATATCCAAACCATAGCCGTGACAAAGTCTCAAATTCTGCGAATACAGAGTTTAGTGCCTATATCATTACTGAAGGAAATGCTAAATTTCATTTAGAAGTTAGTAAAAATATATATTTTTTTCATTCAAGCACATAGAGTCTCTGAATTGTACTTACTGACCTCCTGGGGGGTCTGTGGTCTCAGGATAAGGACTCCTGAGCCTAGCCTAGTGCATGTTTGATGCTGGAGAAGCCACTCAAAAGGGCCTCATTGCCGGGTGCAGTGGCTCAAGCCTGTAATCCCAGCACTTAGGGAGGCCGAGGCGAGAGGATTGCCTGAGTCCATGGGTTCGAGACCAGCCTGGGCAACTTGGTGAGACCTCATCTCTACAATAAATCAAAAAATTAGCCAGGCATGGTGGCGCGTGTCTGTAGTTCCAGCTACTTGGAAGGCTGAGGTGGAAGGATCGCCTGAGTCCAGCAGGTCGAGGCTGGAGTAGCCGTGATCATGTTCCTGCACCCCAGCCTGGGCAACAGAGTGAGACTCCAACTCAAAACAAATAAGTAAATAAATAAATAAATAAAGGGCCTCATGGCTAAAATGCCTGTCATGGGACACCAAGGTTCTGGCCAACAGGGGGTCTTCTGTGGCTCCCAAAGCAGTGCATAGGGCTGGGCTCCACACCCAACCTCTCTGACTCTGCATTGCCTGTGCCCAGGGTCCCTAGGGATTGTAGGCTTGAGTCACTGCACCCGGCCTATTCACAAATATTTCAAAGGTCTCCAGGTCAAGACTGAGTCCGGGGTCAAGCAGCCTGGGCCTCCCTCTCCCAGGCCATCTCTGAAGCACGTGGACCAGCCCTGTAACGATAACGTGTGGAGAGACTCCTTCCCAGTCGAGTCTCCGGTCACTGTCTTCCCCTCACTACCACGGTCTCTGTTGCTGCTTTGACAAGTGTCCCACAACAGGAAGCTGCCACCCATGGGGCACAGCCTGGCCGGGTGCTAGCTGAGGACAGTACCAGAGAACAGGAGAAGCAGAAGAAGGGCTTCCTCAGCTACCAGCTCTGCAATCTCTCCGGCTCCTGGGCCAGGAGGGTGTCCAGCACCCCGCAAGGGGCACGTCCTGGGAGCTCAGTGATAAGGAAAGCACAGAGTCAAAGTGAACGTGTCCTTCCTACCGCACCTGCACACGTCGGGGAGGCTGACCTGGGTGCGGGGAGCCATGTGGGAGGAAGTGGTGCAGAGGCCACCTGGGAGGCCAGAGAATGGGGGAGGAGCTGGGCAAAGACTCTGCCTCCCAGCTTCCCCCAGGCCCTCACTTCACCATGTTGGGGGGCAGGGATACTGGGTTGGGGGGGCAGGGAGACACAGGTCTGCCCCTCCATGAGCGCCTCTGTACTCGGCCAGCTCCCGGGGCCTGCACAGGCCACCCGCTACTCTGGTCAGGCCTACTTTGGCTGGCAGGTGGTATTTATTATCGCTGGATGTTGGGGCCTATATGAGGCACAGAAAGAGAATAAGGAGGGGGCATGCTTTGCAGGAAGTGTCCTTTATCTCTCCTAGATCCACGGGCCCCTTATGCTTCACAGCATCTAACTTGACCCCTTGATTCTTTCGGATTATCGACTCTTTATTTATTTAAGATAGGAGCTCGCTAGCCGGGCTAGGTGGCTCAGCCTGTAATCCCGCGCCTTTGGGAGGCTGAGGTAAGTGAATTGCCTGAGCCCGTGGGTTCAAGACCCGCCTGGGCAACTTGGCTAGGCGGGTCTCTATTGTAGAGACCTCATCTCTACAATAAATCAAAAACTAGCCGGGCGTGGTAGCTCATGCCTGTAGTTCCAGCTCCTTGGAAGGCTGAGGCGGAAGGATTGCCAGAGCCCAGCAG
>NW_007249689.1:224774-225362 GCF_000164805.1 Carlito syrichta | reverse complement strand
GCTAATTTTTGATTTATTGTAGAGATGAGGTCTCACCAAGTTGCCCAGGTGGGTCTCAAACCCGCAGGCTCAGGCAATCCGCTCACCTTGGCCTCCCAAAGCGCGGGATTACAGGCTGAGCCACTGAGCCCAGCTCAGTTAATTTCTTAATTAATTTTTTTGTAGAAATAAGGGTATCCCTAGATTGCCCAGGCTTGTCTCGAACTCCTGGTCTCAGAGCAATCCTCCTACTGCAGCCTTCCAAAGCATCGGGATTACAGGCATGCGCCACGGCACCGGCCTCATGGCCTTTCTTGTAAGTGGTTCCTCCTAGATCCTAACGTGGTCATTCTTCCAGGTGCTCCTAGTGACTGCCTTGAGAGAAGGTCAGGTGTCAGCCTCCTGATCCCAGGTTACCATAGTTAGCCTCTATTCAAACAAAGGCTTCCATCTATAGAACTCATTTGTTTCCCTCGCTGCAGCTGGCCCAGGCAGCTGAGAGCCCGAGCCTCTTTGGACACTTTCTTTCTTTCTTTCTTTTTTTTCTTGTTTATTGAGTTGGAGTCTCACTCTGTCACCCAGACTGGAGTGCAGTGGCTGCTCCCGGCC
>NW_007249689.1:222448-224754 GCF_000164805.1 Carlito syrichta | reverse complement strand
CCACTCACCTCAGCCTCCCAAAGGCGCGGGATTACAGCCTGAGCCACTGAGCCCGGCTACTTTTTTTCTTAAACGTTTCCTTTACTCCAGGAAATGACCAGCTCATTACAGTTAAAGGGCATGTCAGGTGCTGTTCCAGCAACCAGCCTACTCCTTGTATTTCCTGCTTTTTGTTCCATGAAAATACCAGAAGAGCTGTTCCATGTGGGCACTCCCTTTCTGGGTTTGAAGAGAGCCCAGAGGCTGTTTCCAGCCACTGGCCTCCGATGACCCTATGAACCCTCAGTCTCCACACCCTCCATGGTATCAGAACTGGGGCAAACATCTCCTGCTTTTTTTTTTTTAAAGAAAGATAAATTTATTAAAGAGAAGATACATTGTGAAGGGCACAACGGGCAGGACAGCAGCAAGAATGTCTGCCGTCTACGGCCAAACACCTCCCGCTTTAAGGGGAGCAGCATTTCCTGACCACCACCGCCAGCCCTCCAGCCCCACCACCCAAGAGACCACACTTGCATTCTGGAGTCAGAGGAGCCCTGGCTGTGTGATACGGACAAGCCAGTCAAGCTCTTTAAGTTTGGAAGGGGAGTAATGAGCATGGTGATACCAACTGAGAAGGTTTGCAGAGATTAAACCCAGTGGGATTTGAAAATTGTGCTTAGTAGACATTAAAAGCCTATTTAAATTTAGGGCAGCCCCTTTGGGTCCCCTCCCACCGTGGGAGCTTCTCTGTCCTCTCAATAAATCCTGCTTTCTCAAAAAAAAAAAAAAAAAAAAAATTTAGACAGCAGGGATCAGGCAAGGCGGCTCATGCCTATAATCTCAGCACATTGAGAGGCCAAGGTGAGAGGATTGCCTGAGGCCACGGGTTCGAGACCAGCCTGGGCAAGTTGTTTCTCTACAATTAAAAAAAAGAATGAAAAATTAGCTGGGCATGGTGGTGCATGCCTGTATTTCCAGCTACTTGGAAGGCTGAGGCAGAAGGATCGCCTGAGCCTAACGGGTCAAGGCTGTGGTGGCCGTGAGCATGCTACTGCACTCCGGCCTGGGCGATGGAGTAAGACTCCAACTCAAAAAAAAAAAAAATTTAGAGGGCAGGGCCTGGCATGGTGGCTCAGGCCTGTAATCCCAATACTTTGGGAGGCTAAGGTGGGAGGACTGCTTGAGCCCAGGAGTTTGAGACCAGCCATGACAACATAATGAGACCTCATCTCTACAAAAAATTTTTTTTAAAATTAGCCAGACATGGTGGTGTGTGTCTGTAGTCCCAGCTACTTGGGAGGCTGAGGTAAGCTGTGATTGTGCCACTGCACTCCAGTCTGGGTTAGAGTGAGACCCTGACTCAAACAAACACACAAAAAAAGTTAGATGGCAGAGTTTCTCAGAAAAGCTAGGAAGAAGCTTTTCAGAATTTTCCTCGGGAGCCCAGAATGTGTCTGTTAGGGTACAGATGGACCGTGTGAGGGTTGAGAGGCGTAGGGAGGTGCACAGCACTGCCAGGACTAGCAAGCCGGAGGTGCGCGCCGGCCACCCAGAAAGCCAAGTAAATTGCAAAGTATTGCGACACACAAAAAGGTTAAGAAAGAAAAGTTTATTTAAAAGTAAATTAAAGAGAGAAAGAGAAGAAAGAAGATTCACCTCCCAAGGTGGGGGAGGGGACCAAAGCCAGGAAGCATGGTGACAGCCATAGCTCAAAGAGCACATGGCCACACCAGACTCTAGCAAGGCAATGGCCCCTGGTTGCCTGTGGTTGAGTCCTTTTAACCATTCCCCTAGACGGGGGAGGATCATTAAGGTGACTGGGTGGTGGTCTGCTTCCACATCATCACAAAGGGGCAGACAAGTGTAGGTACTGATGATGTCAGGTGATGGACAGCAGGCAGATGGGTGGGTTAGTCACATGATTGCTGCCATGCTGGGGCTTCTTTGTGTCACGTAGGCTGGGGGGGGTCCCTGCAAAGAGACTTGTTAGACATTTGCAAGTTACAAATTCCTTGACCAGAGGTGGGGTGGTCATTTGGGCTGTCCTGATCTTGTATCTGAAGGAGATTTGCCTAGGAGGGATGGGATAGGCTGCTGTTTGTCCTGCAGTAGAATGTCTGAATGCTTTCTAATGGTTACACTGAGGCACAAAGACTAAAGAATAAGCTAAGTTTCTTCTAGGGTTCTATAGGTACCTTTCAGTGTCTACACTGGCACTTGCAACACCTCAGGCAAAGGAACCCTAGTAAAAGTGGGCCTCTTGTCACATGTCCTCTGAGATGTTAAACACTGAAAAGAAATTTTCTTCTTTTTTTTTTTTTTTT
>NW_007249689.1:217121-222246 GCF_000164805.1 Carlito syrichta | reverse complement strand
TGCGTGCTACCACGCCCGGCTAATTTTTGATTTATTGTGGAGATGAGGTCTCGCCAAGTTTCCCAGGCAGGTCTCGAACCTGTGGGCTCGGGCAATCCACTCACCTCCCAAAGGCGCGGGATTACAGGCTGAGCCACCGAGCCCTGCTTGAAAAGAAATTTTCAAGCCGTAGAGGAACCTCAGAGCTGGACACAGGGTAGGTTGTCAAAAAATGTCTCCCCATTTCCTGATGGTTCTGGGTCACTGTGTGAACCCGAGAGGCTTAAGAGGCAGGAAACAGCTACACTGACCTCACAGGTGATCCTAGTTGACCGACTCACCCACAGTCCCCAAAGCCGTGGTGGCCCAGAGACGGTGGCACAGAAAATCAGCCCAATTTCAGCCTGACTGAGCCCCACGCCTGGTCCCTCCCACGCCGTGCCCTCTGCCCTCTCTGCAGCCACGGCCCTCCCAAGTGGCCACGGCCCGTTCTGCCCACACAGGGTTAAGCTTCGGGTTGTCATCCAGGGGGTGGCTAAGCTGGAGCCCGGACTTGTATTTACTGGCACATAATTCTTCGCCTGGACAATTGTGTCTGAGTGTTTTAACGCCTGGCAGCCCCACTGGCGTTTGCTTGACCATGTTTTGAAAGTGACTTCAGAGCTTGTGGGGCTAATTGGCACAGCACCACGGGCCAGCGACAGGGTAGCGTGACGCACTGGGGCAATTTGAACTCAGTGGCTGATTTATTTTCTGTGGCTTCCTGTTGCTGCTGCTACCGGAGAGGCATCAAGTGGCCAAAGGCGACACGGGGCCCTGGGGCCTTCTGTCTGGTAGGTATGCGTGGCATGCGGAGGTGGTGTTTTTCTTCCAGATGTCCCTCTAGAGATAACCAGGTATTTCCCCATGGTACATGCTGCAAAAAGCTCTGATAAGCAGTGTTTGGCCGATGATTTTCTCCCTCCCCCTCCTCCTCCCCCATTCCCCCTCTCCTTTCCCTTCTCTTTCCTTCCTTTTGAGTCAGGGTCTCACTCTGTGGCCCAAGACGGAGTGCAGTGGCACAATCACAGCTTACCACAGCCTTGACCTCCTAGGCTCAGGCAAATCCTTCCACCTCAGCCTCCTGAGTAGCTGGGACTACAGGCACATGCCACCATGTCTGGCTGATTTTTTAATTTTTTTTTGGTAGAGACGGTCTTGCTATGTTTCCCAGGCTGGTCTCAAACTCCTGGGCTCAAGCAATTCTCCTGTTTCAGCCTCCCAAAGTGCTGGGATTACAGGTGTGAGCCACCTTGCCCAGCTTTGCCCGTGATGTTTCTCTGGGTTCGGTATCTACCAGGTTGACTTGATTTAGGCTTTGCCAGGAGTGTGGACATGAACGAAGGCCACCCGCAGGAGAACAAGCACAGGCGACCTCTGCAAAGCCTTCTACAGCAAGGGAGTCAGCCACCACCCCTTACTTTTGGCAGACTCAGCGACAGGAAGGGGAGGGGTGAAGTTTAGAGTGAGGGAAAGAGGGACTGGCTTCAGGTGTGCTCTGACAAGAGGCTGGCGGCAGGCTCATCAGAAATGGGGATTGGTTGCGAGAACATGTTTGGCTTTCTCTGATTGGTCCTGTGTTGGAAGCAGGGGCAGCCTTTAGGGGAGCTGGAAACTATTGGCCAAGTCCTGACAGTTTATGGGCTGTTAACCACCGAGGTTGCAGTTTGGCTTTTGGGCTGGTCGCTCTCTCGCTGTAGGACGGAGTTCAGTTTGTATGGTCTGGTCACTGTATATTCAGTCTTCTGGGAGAGACTAAATTTGAGAATCCTGGTTAGCCTGGGCTACCTCCTGTCATCTTGGCATGGTTAAACTGCTGCCCAGTAAAAATGTATTGCACAGGTGTTCATCACAGTAGTAGTTACAACTGAAAAAAACACAAAAAACAAGGCTGGAAATATCCAGAATGCCCAATTTTATAGAATTAAGAAAATTAGGCCAGGCACAGTGGCTCACCCTGTAATCTCAGCACTTTGGGAGGCCGAAATAGGAGGATTGCTTGAGCCCAGGAGTTCGAGACCAGCCTGGGCAACTTAGCAAGACCTCATCTCTCTCCATATGTATATTTTTAAAGTAACCAGGCATGATGGCGTGTGCCTGTAGTCCCAGGAGACTGTACTTAGAAGGCTGAGAAGAGAGGATCACCTGAGCCTGGGAGGCAATAGTGAGCTGTGATGGTGCCACTGCACTCTAGCCTGGGGGACAGAGTGAGACCCCGACTCAAAAAAAAAGGTATGCTGTCATCTTGCAAAACTGTTAAAAGGAATGAAGAGATTCTAATGACACTGGAAATGTTTATAAATGTGGTGCAAAATGACAAACTCAATTAAAAAATTATCCATGCCGGGCTCGGTGGCTCAGCCTGTAATCCTGCGCCTTTGGGAGGCTGAGGTGAGTGGATTGCCTGAGCCCACGGGTTCGAGACCCACCTGGGCAGCGAGACCTCATCTCTGCAATAAATCAAAAAATCAGCCGGGCATGGTAGCACGCGCCTGTAATTCCGGCTACTCGGAAAGCTGAGGCGGAAGGATCGCCGGAGCCCAGCAGGTCGAGGCTGCGGTGGCCGGGAGCAGCCACTGCACTCCAGTCTGGGCGACAGAGTGAGACTCCAACTCAAAAAAAAAAAAAAAAATTATCCATGCCATGTGATTGCAGGTGTAAGCAGAGGTCGTTGAAGGGTCTTCTTGGCCCTTCATTTTTAGGTAAGATGTCCTCATATTCCCATCACAGGGCTATAGTCTGCTCCATGCCCTTCCTGGGACTGCTGACAACCTTCCGAGATGCGTATGATTGTTCCTGCTGAATGTTCCCGCTTCCCCAAGAGTACCGAAATTCTGGAATATCACCTCTTCATCCTCCACAAGCTGCCCTGACCTGTACTGTTAGTCCAGGGGTTGAGCTCAGCCCCTTCCTTACTTTAGTAAGAAACTCACTCACTAAGGCCTTTGCAGAGATCCTGGAGGGATCTGCCTCAGCTAAATGTACTTAAAATAAAAGAACATTGGCCAGGTGCAGAGGCTCATGCCTCTAATCCCAGCACTTTGAGAGGCCAAGGTGGGAGGATCACTTGAGGCCAAGAGTTCAAGTCCAACTTAGGCAACATAGGGAGACCCCCCCGTCTCTACAAAAAAATTAAGTAAAAAATTAGCTGAGTATAGTGGTGGTGCACGCCTATAGTCCCAGCTACTTGGAAGGCTGAGGTGGGAGGGTCGTTTGAGCCTAGGAGTTAGAGGCTGCAGTGAGCTATGATCTCGCCACTGCACTCCAGCTGGGACAACAGAATGAGATCCTGTCTCTAAAAGTTAAAAAATTAAACAAAAAGTTAAAAAGAATATTGTTTCTCCCAGTCTCTCTGTCCCTTGGCATTTCCCCCTGTCCTGGCTCCAGTGGCTGCCATGCCCTGAGACCACCTCCTCTTTCTTTTCTTCTCTCTTCCTCTTCTGCCCTGTATGAGATAACAATTGCCTAGGATAATGCAAACAATGCATCTCTCCCCTACTGCAAATGCTGCTCTCTTCAACACATCCACGTCCTCTGTTAGAGCTTTAAAATTGCCAGCTGTATTTGGTGAGGGCTGCCAGCTACATCTACTCTGAGAAACAAGCCTCTTTTCCTCCTGGCCCCTTGGGGCGCGAGGAGGAGGGAGTGGGCGTGGGCAGGTGTTTTTTTTCCACTAACAGGAAGTTGTTTGAAGATCAAAGACAGTGTACACAGAACCGCCCCCCACAGGTCTGTGACTGTGCTTGTTGTTTTATCAAACAGTATCAAGGGGGCTGGGTGCGGTGGCTCACACTTGTAATCCCAACACTTTGGGAGGCCAAGGTGGCAAGAGGATTACTTTTGTCCAGGAGATCCAGACCAGCCTGGGCAACATAGCAAGAGCTCATATCAAAAAACAAAACAAAACAAAAACAGTGCCAAGATGGTCTCCTCCAGGTCTTCTGTATCTCCAAGATCTACAGTATTTGCCTGTCAGACACCTGATCTGTGGGTAACACCTTCGTTTCTGGTTTCTGGTTTCTGGTTTCTGGTTTCCATGCAATATTTCTGTCCTCTGCTCTTTAAAGTTAGAACTTCCCACCTCTGCTTTTTATCGAATCATCTCAATCAGTTTTGCTTTTTTGATGTTTGTCCAAGAAGTCCTTAATTTTGAAATCTCAGTATGAATTTTCTCTTGATCAACTCAGAATGACCTAAAAAAGGTAATGCTTTTAGATTTTATGGTCTAATCTCTCCATTTTGAAAATGCTGAGAGTCTGAGCTGGAGACTTTAGCTGGACTCAGACATGTCTGGTCTTGGAAAGAAGGTGGGTGGGAAAGCTGATCAGAAACCTATTTGTATGAGGGACTAGAAAGGACCAGGTAGGAACATTTCTTTTCCCTCTTTTTTTTTTTTTTTTGAGTCAGAGCCTCACTCTGTCACCCAGGCTAGAATGTAGTGGCATGCTCACAGCCACCACAGCCTCGACCTGCTGGGCTCCAGCAATCCTTCCGCCTCAGCCTTCCAAGTAACTGGAACTACAGGCCCATGGCGCCACACCCAGCTAAGAGGGAGAGAAATTGATAGACATAGGATACCCCTGATAATAATACCCTTGAATTCTGGGGGAAGGAGTAGTTCCTTTTTTTTTTTTTTTTTTAAACAGCGTATCACTCTGTCACCTTGACTAAAGCACAGTGGCATGATCACAGCTCACCACAGCCTTGACCTGCTGGGTGCAGGCAGTCCTTCCACCTCAGCCACCAAAGTAGCTGGGACTACAAGTGCATGCCACCATGCCCAGATAATTTTTAAATTTTTTTTTTGTATAGACAAGTTCTTATATGTTGCCTAGATTGGTCTCAAACTCCTGGTCTCAAGCTGTTTTCCTGCCTAGGCCTCCCAAAATGCTGGGATTACAGTTGTGAGCTACCATATCCACCTGATTAGTTTTGAGTAACAGCTGGCGTATGGTCTGAGCTTGTTCCCCATCCAGCATCCCGTGGCTGTGATGAAGTCTTAATCACATAGAATAGGATAGGATAAGATACAGGATAGAGCTGGACTCAGTGGCTCAGCCTGTAATCCCGCGCTTAGGGAGGCTGAGGTGAGTGGATTGCCTGAGTC
>NW_007249689.1:188472-217101 GCF_000164805.1 Carlito syrichta | reverse complement strand
TAGTCCTCAAAGTTAACCCATGTTCAAATGGAACATTGAAAGTTTTAACCTCTCTCAACTTGACGTTCTACAAGTCTTATTCTGGGATTAGTGCATTTCCTGCTATTTACAAACCCTGAATTAGTAAAACTATGCATGTTCTTATATTCTAACTTTTATTGAGTAAGAAGCACCAGAAATTCCTTATTTTAAATGTGATTCTGATTGATTGTTTGGGATATGTAAATGCTTCAAATACAGACTCATGCATACTCCTTAATAAATTCTTATTTTGCTTTTTACAGCATTTTGTTTTGAAATAAGAAAACCCCATGCCCTGAGAATTAACCCCTCCCCAGACTCCTATGCACTTGCTCTCGGCTGGTGCCTGTCTGAAAAAGTATTGAGTGTCCACTGCTGTCAAGGCTCCATCCTTCAGGGAGATTCCCATCTGGGTTCACAGAACGTCTTCCACTCAGTGTGTCTAGGTCAGCATGAAAGTCTGTATTCTGCCGGGCTCAGTGGCTCAGCCTGTAATCCCGCTCCTGTCGGAGGCTGAGGTGAGTAGATTGCCTGAGTTCGCGGGTTCGAGACCTGCCTGAGCAATGAGACGTCATCTCTACAATAAATCAAAAACTCAGCCGGGCGTGGTAGCACATGCCTGTAATTCTGGCTACTTGGAAGGCTGAGGTGGAAGGATCACCGGAGCCCAGCAGGTCGAGGCTGCGGTGGCCAGGAGCGGTCATTGCACTTTAGTCTGGGTGACAGAGTGAGACTCCAACTCAAAAAAAAAAAAAAAAAGATATAGGATAGAATAGAATATAGAATAGGATTGGACTAACAGGGGGACTTGGGTGGTGGGGCACAGCCATAGGCTCAGTTACACAGCATTTCTGCAAAATATATATTTTTTAAGCTTTTTTTTTGAGTTGGAGTCTCATTCTGTCACCCGGGCTGGAGTGCAGTGGTACACTCATGGCCACCCCAGCGTCGACCTGCTGGATTCCGGCAATCCTTCCACCTCAGCCTTCCAAGTATCCTGAACTACAGGTGTGTGCTACCACACCCAGCTAATTTTTAATTTATTGTAGAGACAAGGTCTCACCAAGTTGCCTGGGCTGGTCTCGAACCCGTGGGCTCAAGCAATCCACCAGCCTCGGCCTCCCACAGTGCTGGGATTACAAGCTGAGCCACCGAGCTCGACTGCTAAATTTTTTAAATTTTTATTTTAAAAAAATGTTCTTTTCAAGTTGGAGTCTCTGTCACCCAGGCTAGAGTGCAGTGGCACATTTACGGCCACTCCAGTGTTGATCTGCTGGGCTCCAGCGATCTTTCCGCCTCAGCCTTCCAAGTAGCCGGAACTATAGGCGCACGCTACCATGCCTGGCTGATTTTTTATTTATTGTAGAGACGCGGTCTCGTCAAGTTGCCCGGGCTGGTCTCGAACTCATGGGCCCAGGCAATCCTCTCGCCTTGGCCTCCCAAAATGCTGGGATTATAGGCATGAGTCACTGTGTCCCGCCTTCTGTGAGATATTGAGGGTCCACAAACAGCACTATGGGGACAAGCAGAAGGGAGCATGGGTCAGGAATAGTCTCCAGTCTGCAGAGCCACCTGGCCCCGGGCAGCAAGTGCAGCCAAGAAATGTGTCCTGCTGCAGGAAGTGGATTCTCAGGCCTGGAGGCTCCTGCGTGGCCCAGAGAAAGGCCTGGGACAGTTCTTCTGGGCTGTGGTGGCACCCTTGGTGAATACCTAGGGTTCAGGGAGTGGCAGCTGCAGTGGCCTCAGCACCGCTGACTCAGTGTTGACATCACTGGCTCCTAGCAGGAGGCGCCACTTGCTTAGACATCCGCGCCCCACATGGTGAGCCCTGCAAAATGGGGTGATGCTAGCAGAGAGCACAGCATCTGACAAAGCCAGAAGACAGCAGCTTGGAGTGGGGAGAGGCTGGCAGGTAATCCAAGAGAACTGTGAGTCTTAATAGGAAATGTACCTGAGACACCCGCAAAGACTTCCAGAAATGTCTGAGGGGAACTCTGAGGAATGACTAGGTCTCTGGACATTTTTCTTTTTAAGAATGTATTTATTTTGGGAGGCGGAGGTGAGAGAATTTCCTGAGCCCTGGGGTTCGAGACCAGCCTGGGCAACTTGACAAGACCTCATCTCTACAATAGATTAAAAAGTTAGCCGGGCATGGTGGTGTGCACCTGTGGTTCCAGCAACTTGGAAGGCTGAGGTGGAAAGATCGCCTCAGCCTAGGAGGTCGAGGCTGCCGTGGTCGTGAGCATGCCAATGCACTTTAGCCTGGGCATCACAGTGAGACTCTGACTCAAAAAAAAAAATGAATTTATTTATTTTATTTATTTAGAGATGGGGTCTCACTATATTGCCTAGGCTGGAGTGTAATGGCTATTCACAGGTAGGATGATAGCACTCTTCAGCCGTAAACTCTTGGCCCCAAGCAATCCTGCAGCCTCAGCCTCCCAAGTAGCTGAGACTATACACATGTGTGATCACGTTGGACTACAGGGGTTTTTCTGATTCAGGCCAAAGCCGTAGCCAGCTGCTGGGTACTGAGTGCTTAACCACAATGATCACATTTAATTCTCACAACAATTCAAGAAGTAGGTTATAGTAGCCTTATCTTACCAATGAGGAAGGAAGAGAGAGAGTGTAAATAACTCACAGTTTGTGAGCCTCAAACACGAGTCTATTCAATCCTAAAGCTAGCCGGGCTCGGTGGCTCAGCCTGTAATCCCGCACCTTTGGGAGGCTGAGGTGAGTGGATTTGCCTGAGCCCGCGGGTTCGAGACCCACCTGAGCAGGCGAGACCTCATCTCTACAATAAAATCAAAAAATTAGCCGGGCGTGGTAGCACATGCCTGTAATTCCAGCTACCTGGAAGGCTGAGGCGGAAGGATCACTGGAGCCCAGCGGGTCAAGGCTGCGGTGACCAGGAGCGGCCACTGCACTCCAGTCTGGGTGACAGAGTGAGACTCCAACTCAAAAAAAAAAAAAAACCAACAAAAAAAACCCAATCCTAAAGACAATGCTCCACCATTACACCACAGTGCCTTCAAAGAGGATCAGCATTTAGGCAACACATTCCCTTAACAAACATTCATCACACATCTATGATATTCCAGACACTGTTCTAGACACTCACTATATAGTAGTGAACAAAATAAAACCACCGGACATGGTGACTCATACCTGTAATCCCAGCACTTTGGGAATCCAAGGCTAAAGAATTGCCTGAACCCAGGGGTTTGAGACCAACCTGGGCAACTACTTGGTGAGACCTTGTCTCTACAATAAATAAAAAAATTAGTCAGGCGTGGTGGTGTGCACCTATAGTTCTAGCTACTCAGGAGGCTGAGGCGGAAGGATCACCTGAGCCCAGCAGTTCGAGGCTGTGGTAGCCTGGGCGACAGAGTGAAACTCCAACCAAATAAATAAATAAAAAACAAACAAACAAACAAAACCCCTGCTCACATTAGGCTTAAAGACAGGATATTCTTGAAAGTGTAACTCTGGTCAGGCGCAGTGGCTCACGCCTATAATCCCAGCATTTTGGGAGGGCAAGGTGAGAAGATTGCTTGAGTCCATGAATTCAAGACCAGCCACGGCAACTTGGCAAGACCTCATCTCTACAATGAAAAAAAAAAAAATTAGCTGGGCATGGTGGCACGTGCCTGTAGTTTCAGCTACTTGGAAGGCTGAGGCGGAAGAATCGCTGGACCCAGCAGGTCGAGGCTGCGGTAGCCATAAGCATGCCACTACACTCCAGCCTGGGTGACAGAGTGAGTCTCCGACTCCAAAAAAAAAAGTATAACCCTTACGTGGCTTCCAGGCTAGTCTCACCTTGGACACGTGAGTTACGTAAGGAGACTTTAATTCTGAGTCTGGAGAGAACTTGAATTCCTGGGGCATCCATTACTCAGTCGTGCTGAGAGCCAGCTGCCAATGCCTCCCCCACTTGTCTGTGCATAATCTGCTCCATTACATCGATTTAGGGGGAAAATACAGTTCACTTAACGTCTGTTCTCCAAAGAATGGGAAGAACTTGAGCTGGCAAGCAATTAAGAGCAGGAGAACCAGAATGTCTTCCAAGGACAGAAATAGAGGCCACAACTTGGCAATCGCGGATGCCTCTGCAGGCGTGTGTTGCATTTAGAAACAGTGCCTACACCCATATAGCAACCCTATCATACATCTACCCCTGCAGTGTATGCCCTCTCTATCTCAGTCACATTGCTTTGGGACCCCCAGATGGGACACCAAGGCAGGCCAGTCAAGAGCCTGGTGAACGTAGGAGGGGTGATCCCAGAAAACCCAGAATTATCTTTTGGAGGGCGGGTCCCTTGTAGTACAGGTTTCTCCCGCTAGCTAAGTGTTCTAAGAACCCATCGGTATCTATGTACCAGCTAGTATTGTCGTGAGAGACTGCGTTTGGCTTCAGTGGATTGTTTTTTGGAGATTCTTTCAACGTGCTTGCTCATTTTGTGATGGGTGATTTGCCAGCACACCGGCCCACACAGTGCTGAGTGCTCGGCAGTTTGTGCCTAAAAGCGGCATGACCTCCATGCTCCACCCCCCCATTCACCCACCTTATCTCAAGTGACTTTTGTTTCCCCGGTGAAAAAAGTTCTCTTGCCTGAGCCCGCGGGTTCGAGACCTGCCTGGGCAGCGAGACCTCATCTCTACAAAAAATCAGCCGGGCGTGGTAGCGCATGCCTGTAATTCCGGCTACTTGGAAGGCTGAGGCGGAAGGATCGCCAGAGCCCAGCAGGTGGAGGCTGTGGTGGCCGGGAGTAGTCTGGGCGACAGAGTGAGACTCCAACTCAAAAAAAAGAAAAAAAGAAAAAAGTCCTCAAAGGGAACATTTTGCTCACGTGGAAGAGGTGAAACAAGAAATGGCAAAAGCACTAAAAGGCATCAAAATGGACGAGTTCAGAAACTTGTGAGCAGTGAGTGGGAAAAGCATCTCAATAGATGAATTGCATCAGACGGAGAGTATTTTGAAGGTGACTGAAAGATTTAAACATGTAAGAATACATACACAAGTTTTTATAAATAAATTCCAGGTGTTTTTGGGTGCCACTTTCCATTCATTCAACTGAGACTTCAAGAATATTGGCAAGGTGATACTGGTGAGAGTCAAACATAACACCACTGCTAAAAGCTCCTTCTACATCAGTGTGCAGGTGCAGGGTATATGGAGTCATGACGACTTCGATTTTAACCAAGTCCGTGACAGTGGAAGTGCAGCATAGGCATTAAGAATATGAACTCTGGGCTGGGTGTGGTGGTACACACCTGTAAACCCAGCACTTAGGAGGCCAAAGTGAGAGGACCACTTGAGCCCAGGAATTCGAAACCAGTCTAGGCAATATAGACCTCATCTCTACAAAAAAATTAAAAAATTAGCCAGGCATGGTGGCATGTGTGCCTGTAGTTCCAGCTTCTTGGGAGGATGAGGTAGAAAGATCACCTGAGTCCAGGAAGTGGAGGCTACAGTGAGCTGTGAGCGTGTCCCTGCACTCTGGCCTGGGTGACAGAGACCCTGACTCCAAAAACAAAATAATATGAACTCTGGAGAACAATCACTTGAGTTTGAATTCCTGTGTTGCCACTAACTGTGGGGCCTTGAATAAGTGATTCAGTTTCTCTTTGCTTCACTTTTCTATCTTCAAAATGGAGATGATGGACCAGGCATGGTGGCTCATACCTGTAATCCCAGCACTTTGGGAGGCCAAGGTGGGAGGATTGCTTGAGGCCAGGAGTTCCAGACCAGCCTGGGCCACATAGCAAGCTCCCATCTCTAATTATAAAATTAAAAATATAGGCTGGGCACAGTGACTCATGCCTGTAATCCCAGCACTTTGGGAGGCCAAGGTGGTAGAATTGCTTGAGCTAGGAGTTCGAACCCAGCCTGGGTAACATACTAAGACCTTGTCTCTACCAAAAATTTTAAAAATTCGCTGGACGTGGTGGCTCACGCCTGTTGTCTCAGCTACTGTGGTGGCTAAAGTGGAAGGATCACCTGAGCCCAAGAGGTCAAGTTTGTGGTTAGCCATGATCATGTGCCACTGCACTCACCTGGGTGACAGAGTGAGACCGCGACTCAAAAAAACAAATATTTTTAAAAGTTAAAAATGTATGCAGAGACAAAGTAGAGATAATAATAATAATAAACCCCCATGGGATTATTATCAGCATTAGAAATACATAAGCATTAGCTATTAGTGAGTAAGATTATTTGGATTACAGTTCCTGACTGATATGGTGGCATGTGTTTACCAAATCCTATTTCATTTTTTCTCTTTCAGGGCAGAAGCAAAGATGCTCTATCCCGTTGTTCCTTTCACTTCTAACTGGGTTTTAGCCCAATGGGTGTTGGTGTGACTGATATAAGCCATCCTCAGTGTTGGCTCCTATAAACATCCTATAGTTTCCTTTCCCTGCCACAGCAACCCTGGATCTCCGTGGTGAGATGGCAACATTCCAAGATGACAATCTCCATCACCCTGGGCCCCTGAGAGAGTCTATGGAGCTGAGCTCCCTCCATCCGCCCTTATCTACATTGGACATGTAGCATACACAAGAAATAAATGTTTATTGTATCATGCCACTGAGACTTAGAGGTTCACTGTTACCAAAGCATAACTTCTCCTATCCTGATTCATAGAGTCATATCGGTCAATTGCAAGTGCTTTCCTCTGGCACAGTGGGTCTTCAGATTCCAGGATGACTGTGGTCTTAGATGCCTTCAAGTGCCAGGTTATCTACTCAAGTCCTAGGCTGTGGAGGTTTCTCCATTTAAGCCTCTTAACTTCTTAAGAACCACGGACACTTTTTGTACTACCAAAAGCAACCCACATTTTTAAAGGAAAGATAAAACATTTCCCCTTCCTTCTCAGGCTGGATCTCAGCAGAAAGTCTTGCTGCTGCTTTTCCAAATGCTGCATTCGTTCATCCTACCACATACTGACTCATCAAGTTTCCTTCTGTCTTGTCAGTCTGTCTGGTTCATAGCCCATCCTCCATGAAGTGTGAAGTATGCTTAAAATACTCACGTTTCCCTTTTCTAGACTCTTACTGCGCTTACAGCTAATGCTGGCACTTCATAAGATGGGACCTTGTTTGGGAGACCTTGGCTCAATCTCTCCAGCCTTCTTTGAGGTTCCCGTACGGCCTAATGCAGCACCTGGCCTCAGGTGGATGGCTTTCTATAAATATTTGCTGAATTAAATTTCTAGGCAGTGTACTGAAGTCCAGACTTGCCACATGTTTGACTCCTTCCTCCCAAATAGGTCTGTGGGTCAAGAAAGGTGGCTGGAAACCCTCCTGTCCCTCTCAGGCCTGGCTGGATTGGGGCGTCTTTCTCCACGTTAACCAGGAAGGTGGACACGTGTGTGGTGGGTTGTGGGTTAGAGAGCTGGAAAGGGGCAGGGGAGTCAGGGAGTTGACAACCTTTACTTCTCTTTCCTCGTGTGCTTAGTAAATACAGTTACATTCTTTTTTTTTTTCAGTTGGAGTCTCACTCTGTCGCCCAGACTGGAGTACGGTGGCACACTCCCGGCACGGCACTCCAAGTAGCTGGAACTACAGGCATGCGCTACCATGCCCGGCTAATTTTTGATTTATGGTAGAGATGAGGTCTTGCCAAGTTGCCCAGGTGGGTCTCGAACCCGCGGGCTCAGACAATCCACTCACCTCGGCTTCCCAAAGTGCTGGGATTACAGTCTGAGCCACCGAGCCCAGCCTATAGTTACATTCTTTTCATAAGCTTGGTGCATGTCCTGCCTCTGCAGGTAAACAAGAAAATTCTTTGAGGACAGGGACCACGCTTTCTATAGATCAAATACTGATAGTTCCTTTATTTCAAACGCGACTCAGCGATAAGACTTTGTTTTGTATCATTGTTTCAAATTTATAAGATATTGTCTGACATTGTCTTCTTTTCTCTTTACAATAATCCAGGCCCCACACACACCAGGTTCAGGACTCACTCCACAACCAAGTTAAAAAGAGAGGAAAAATGCCCTCTTAGTCGCTTTTCTGTTTCTACGCACCCAGCAGTAGTTTTCCTCCCTTGAAATTTAGTCCTGAGCTCAGCTCCACGCCCCCGGTAAGCACTGGCACCTCTGGGTGCTGCTAATCTCTCCCGTGTTGTTTGCCCGAGGGGAGGCGCTTCCTGTTTCTTTAGCCACCTGGCTGCAGAGTTCATGCTTAAGCTCCACCTCGAACAAGCAGAAAACCGACTGAGAACCCCTCATCCAGGCACCAGCCGAACCCCCAGACTCCAGAATTCCAGGCTTCTTGTTTTCTCCAGCTGATCTGGGCTGGGGCTCAGCCCCGGAGCCAAACCAGCTCCTTGACTTACCAGGAAGAGTCGCTGGGAGGTGTGGGGGCGAGGGGACTCCGAAGGTCAGAAGCAAGTGGGTCTCTGGTGGAAAAGGAGGGAGACCTGTCCCTGCTGGAGCCTTGCCTTCCGTGGGTCTCATGGCCACACTCCAGGCTGAATGGCCTCTACCTTCTCCCGCCAGTCCTTCCCCTCCTTCCATCTTCTTAGGTTGACCACCATCTTCTCAGTTGGCATGGAGCTGAGGGGGCTCTTAAGATGCTGGGCTTTTCATTTTTATTTATTTTTATTTGAGTTGGGGTTCTCATTGTGTCACCTAGGCTGGAGTGCTGTGGCACGACCACAGCTCGTTGCAGCCTCCAACTCCTGAGCTCAGGCGATCCTTCCGCCTCAGCCTTCCGAGTAGTTGGGCCTACAGGCAAGCGCCACCATGCCTAGGTAATTTTTTCATTTTTTGTAGAGATGAAGTCTCACTCGGTTGCCCAAGTTGGTCTCAAATTTCTGAGCTCTAGCAATCCTCCAGCCTCGGCCTCCCAAAGTGCTGGCATTGCAGGTGCAAGCCACTGTACTCAGCTAGACTTTCGTTTTAGTTTTTTTTTATCAATATTTTTTATTTTGATATTGTGGTATACAGTTAAGGGTTAGGTATACAAATATGCTTCGTTCAGACACCCTTGTTGATAAGGGGTGTCTCTCTGTAGTTTTAGTTTTTAAACCAGGAAAGTTCCAAGATAAATGAGACAGATTGGTTGCCTTAAGCCTTCTCTGGAGCTCTGGCTCCTGGCTCCTGGTCTGTCTGTGTCCGCCCCTCTCCCCACCCCAGCTCCATGGTCTCCCTAGGGATTTCACAGCCTCTACAAGCCTTTAATGAATCATCCCCAACTAGATCTTCACCCCAGGCTTCTCCTGGGCACCAGCCAGCACCTCAACCCCCAGGCAGTCTTGCCATCCGCATGCATGACCTTCAATTCCGTGGGTTCTCAGTGGCTTGTCATCTCACCCCTCCATTCCACACGCCCTGGCCGTGTCACCTCCCAGCGCTTCTGCTCTCCTCAATGTCACATCATTGTTCCAGCATCCAAGGTTTATTTACCCATATTCAACGAGTCCCTATCCCATGCTCGGTTCTGTCCCAGGTGCTGGGACTCAGCAGTGAACAGGGGTCAGGAAGGTCCTTGGGACTTGCATTTTAGTCAAGGGAGACAGAAAAGAAATGCATACATGGGGGTTGGGGTTAAGTACTACAGGGAAAATTAATCAGCAGAATATGGTGTGTCGCAGTGGGGGGAGCAGCACGAGACAGGGTGCTTGCTGATGAGGCAGGGTTTGCTGTTGAGACGCAGGGGCCTGAGAAAGTGAGACCTGAGCTGGAGGCCTCTGGAGTTGAGTGTACCAGGCAGAGGGAGTAGCAGGTGCACAGCTCAGGGAGTAGCTGGCAGACAGGGAAAGAACGTGGAGAGAGAAATCAGGGACAAAGCGAGGAGTGGGGGGATGTCAGCTTCATGGGGCCGTGTGGACAGAAGTGTATTATCTTGATTCCTTTGCCTTCCAATCTCCTTTTTTTTTCTTTTGAGTTGAGGTTTTGCTCTGTCACCCAAGCTGGAGTGCATCAGTGAGAGCAGGGCTCACTGCAGCCTTGACCTCCTGTTCTCAAGCAGTCCTCCTGCCTCAGCCTCCCAAAGTGCCAGGACTACAGGCGTGAGCCACCACTCCAGGCTCGCTTGGATTATTATATTGGCCTCCTGAGTGGTATTTTTGCCTCCTTGCCTCTCCCTATCCCACTCAGGGCTGCTATAATCATCTCGGAGCACAGCTCTGATCGTCATCATCATAAGACCATTAGCATACATTTATGCATCTCTGAATAAAAGTGTGCTTAGAAAGGAGGGGGACAGACCCAGGAGATACACATCTCACAACTTCCCTGCATGCCCTTGTCAACTGTCAAAAATATGTTGTCAAACATGTCAGAGTTCTGGTTTCATGCCACAATGTAAAAATTGCAAATTTTTCATCAAAATAAAAAATAAATGGAAAGATGAGTTAGTCGTAACCCCTTGGTTGTCAATAAGAGGAACCTAATTCAATTCAAACTATCTTTCAAAAGGTAGTATGTTAGCTCATGTAAATAGATATTCAGCATCATCAGGAGTGGCTGGTTCTAGGCACTCAGCAAGGGCAACAAGAGCTCTGTGTCTCTTAGATTTGCATTTTCTCTCTTGATTTTTTTTTTCTTTTGAGTTGAGGTCTCACTCTGTCGCTCAGGCTGGAGCGCAGTGGCATGCTCACAGCCACCCCAGCCTCAACCTGCTGGGCGCTGGTGATCCTTCTGCCTCACTCTTCCAATTATCTGGAAACTCAGGCACGCACCACCATGCCCGGCTAATTTTTTTTTTTTGAGTTGGAGTCTCACTCTATTGCCCAGACTGGAGTGCAGTGGCCGCTTCCGGCCACCGCAGCCTCGACCTGCTGGGCTCCGGCGATCCTTCCGCCTCAGCCTTCCAAGTATCTGGAACTACAGGCGCGCACTACCACGCCCAGCTCATTTTTTTGATTTCTTGTAGAGATGAGGTCTCGTCAAGTTGCCCAGGCAGGTCTTGAACAATCCACTCACCTCGGCCTCCCAAAGTGCGGGATTACAGGCTGAGCCACCGAGCCCAGTCTAATTTTTTGATTTATTATAGAGATGTCTTGCCAAGTTGCCCAGGCAGTTCTCGAACCCCGGGCTCAGGCAATCTTCTTACCTCTGCCTCCCAAAGTGCTGGGATTACAGGCATGAGCCACTTTGCCCGGATTCCTGGCTAAGTTTTTAAAATAATTTTTTGTAGAGATGGGATCTCTCTGTTGCCCAGGCTGGTCTTGAACTCCTGGGCTCCAGCAATCCTCCCACCTCAGCCTCCCTAAGTGCTGGGATTACAGGCGTGAGTCATGTGCCTGGCCCAATTATTTCAATGACTCTCTTGCTCTAGCATCTTCAATGGGTCTCCACTGCTCCCTCTGCCAGTCTCTTCCTTCCCTGAATCAAATCAGTCACTGCATCAACTCAGCAGCTTGACAGCAGGGCCTGGGTGTTGGAAGGTCACTCACTTCTAGGAGCAGGCTTCCAGCACGTTGCCACTGTTGCTGTGAACATCTACGGTCACGGGCACAGCTGTATTTTCCCACAGTATGTTGCAAGTAGGTATCACATAACTACCTTGTGAAGTAGGCAGGCTTGTTCCCACTTCACATATGGGTAAGCTGAGGCACAGGCACGCGGAATACCCAGTGCCCAATGTTTCTTTCACACAACTATAATACGGAGGGTTTGGGATTTGAACTCAGAGCTCTTTACCTCCTAAGCCCTGTTATAAACCTGCACTTGGTTCCATTGCTGAGAAGGGGAAGGCAAAAGCTTGTATCCTAAGTCGGTGCACAGCTCTTGGATCACTTAAGACTCACCAGCAGCCACGACTGCCCCAGGCAAGTAGGGAGCCTCATTCTGTCTCATTCTGGTCTTCATGGGGCAGGAAAGCGGGGCAGAACCAGAGGTGGTGTTGCTAACAGAGCACTCAGAAGGTGGAGGAAGTCGTGGTGTTGAACATCCTGCCGCCCTCTCACCTCAAAGGTCCTTCCACCAGGCAGAGGCCGCCCGCCTTCAGAAACAGCCGTTGTGGTTGGAACAACCACGTGTAAAAATAACCGGCTGGTCTTTCTCAATCCTGCGCCGCTGCCTATCCTGAGCACGTCTGCCAACTGGTTTCCTCTGAGCAAGAGGGGCTTCTGCTCTGTGTCCAGCCCTGCTGGGAGGCTCAGCTGGGCTCAGTCTCCCCATGTGGCCCCTGAGCCAGAGAGGCCTCAGCCTAGTGCTGAGCTGAGCGGCAGTCCCCTCCCCAGGCCCCCAGAGGGCAAGTTCATCCCTTTCAAAAGAACTTTCTTCCCCAGTCAGCCTCCAGCGCAGAGGCCCCCTTCCAGCCTCCACTTGCCTCCTGATGGGTGTGGACGGCAACTCACAGCCTGCATCTTCACGGCATCCTGACTAAACCCCTGAGGGCTCCAGGTCCGGGGAAGCCCAAGCCCTGAGGTCTGACGGCTCCTAGGCAGGGGTCCAGGGAAGCAGCTGGCAGAGAACAGGACATGGGTGTGCATGTGTGTGTTTGTTTTGAGACTCTCTGACTCACCCAGGCTGGAGTGCAGTGGCACAATCATAGCTCACTGCAGCCTTGACTTCCTGAGTTCACCGGTCCTCCTGCCTCAGCCTCCTGAGTAGC
The DNA here is from genome assembly GCF_000164805.1 of Carlito syrichta. Taxonomy (NCBI): domain Eukaryota; kingdom Metazoa; phylum Chordata; class Mammalia; order Primates; family Tarsiidae; genus Carlito; species Carlito syrichta. The sequence continues at coordinate 204,504 of NW_007249689.1, read as the reverse complement.
TGGGATAACAGGAGTGTGCCATCATACCCTGCTAATTAAAACAATTGTTTTGTAGAGACGAGGTCTCCCTATATTGCCTATGCTGGTCTAGAACTCCTGGCCTCAAGCATCCTCCCACCTCAGTCTCCCAAAGTGCTGGGAATACAGGCATAAACCACCGCACCCAGCCTGTGTGTGTGCTCACAGGCAGTGGACCAGCCTGGTGCTCTGCCAGGAGTGTCTGCAAACAGTGAGCAGAGAGCTGAGGCTGGACTCTGCAGGACAGGCAAGGCCAGGCTCCCTCCAGGCTAAGTCTGGGGACTGGGGGAGAAGGAGGCCTGGGGCAGAGCTGGGAGGGCATCCCAGAGCCAGGGTTACCGAGCCAGCGAGTAGACCCAGGAGGGGAAGCCCCAGGGCAGAGCTGAGTCAGCGCCTGGGAGACAGGCCTGGGAGGAAGGGCGGGCCTCGTCCTGTCAGATGGGAACACAGAGCCTTGGGTTTCAGTGGTCACGTAGGAGACATGAGGCAAGATCCTGGACCAGGGGAGGTAAACATTTGTTATATTTTTTCCAGAATATTCAGGTTTCATCGTGGGAAACTATTTCAGAATATTGAGTTCCCCATATTAATGGTAAGAGAAGTCCAGATACACCCCTTCACGTTTTTAAAATGTACTTCAAACTTTCCATTATGGAACATCTTACCCCTTCCTTCACGTGGATCACTTTGAAGAAAAACTGTCGTCCCAGTCACTTGGGAGGCTGAGTTGTGAAAGGATCACCTAAGCCCACATTGAGGCTGCAGTGAGCCATGATCATGCCACCGCGCTCCAGCCTGGGTGACACGGTGAGACCCTCCAACTCCAAAACCAAAAAAAGAATAAATTTATGTCATTGTAATTAAGAATAAATTTATTTTAGCAAGTGATAAAAAAAGGGGGGGAGGATGAGAACCAAAGAGACCAGAGAAATATGTCAACCAAACATCAAATCATCTCACCCATAAAGATTCCAGTAAATGTCTCTACGTTTAAGAGCAGTCATTCTCAACCCAGGGCAACTTTGCCCCCTAGGGGACATCTGGCAATTCTTGGTGACATTTTTGCTGTGACAGCGTTGGGGGGAGGGCTGTGCTCCTGGTGGGCAGGGGCTAGGACAGCCGCTAAACAGCCTGTGACCACCGGACTGCACTTCATGACCAAGAATGATGAGGCCCAAACTAACAACCGTGCCAAGGCTGAAAGGCCACGGTTTAGAGTCTAAAAGACAAGAACGTTCTAAATGCATCACAACATTATTAGCATACATAAAAACTAAAAATAATTCCTTAATATCTTCAAATATTCAAATAATAAAATCTCCCCAAATGTCTCGCAAATTAAAAAAATTTTTGTTTAAATCAGTATTCAAATAAGATTCATACATTGCAGTTGGTTGACATTCTTTCTTTCTTTCTTTCTTTCCTTCCTTCCTTCCTTCCTTCCTTCCTTCCTTCCTTCCTTCCTTCCTTCTTTCTTTCTTTCTTTCTTTCTTTGAGTTGGAGTCTCACTCTGTGCCCAGGCTGGAGTGCAGTGACATGCTCATAGCCACTGCGGCCTCAAACTGCTGGGCTCAGGTGATCCTTCCGCTTCCCAAGTAGCTAGAACCACAGGCATGAGCCACCATGCCTGGCTAATTTTTTTTTTCTTTTTGTAGAGATGAGGTCTGGCTATGTTGTTCAGGCTGGTCTCAAACTCCTGAGCTTAGGCAATCCTCTCGCCTCTGCCTCCCAAAGTGCTGGGATTACAGATGTGAGTCACCATACCCAGCCTGGTTGACATATTTCTTAGGTCTCTTTGAATCTGCAGGTTCTTATCTCCTCTTTTTTTCTTTTTTCTTTTTTGAGTTGGAATCTTACTCTGTCACTCAGGCTGGAGTGCAGTGGCATGCTCAAGGCCACTGCAGCCTCGACCTGCTGGGCTCAGGTCTTCCTTTGCCTCAGCCTTCCAAGTAGCTGGAACTACACATGTGCCACCACACCTGACTAATTTTTTTATTTATTGTACAGACGAGGTCTTGCCATTCTGCTCAGGCTGGTCATGAACCCCTGAGCTCAGGCAATCCTCTTGCCCCCACCTTCCAAAATGCTGGAATTACAGGCGTGAAACATCACGCCCAGCTCCTTTTTTCTTACAATTTATCATAAAATAAATTTATTCTTAATTACAATTACAATACATTTATTGATTTATTATTTGGAGTTGAGGTCTTACTGTGTCACCCAGGAGTGCAGAGGCACGATCATGGCTCACTGCAGCCTCGATCTGGGCTCAGGTGATCCTTCTGCCTCGGCCTCCCAAGTAATGGGACTACAGGCATCACACCCAGATAAGGTTTGAGAAGATGAGGTCTCACTATGTTGCCCAGGCTGGTCTTGAACTCCTGGACTCAAGCCATTCTCTTAACTCAGTCTCCCAAGGTTGGGAGCATTGGGGGGAGCGTTGGAATTACAGGTGTGAGTCTGAATACATTCTTTTTTTTTTTTTAAGTTGGAGTCTCACTCTATTGCCCAGGCTGGAGTGCAGTGGCATGCTCAAGGCCACTGCAGCCTCTACCTGCTGGGATCAGGCGATCCTTCCGCCTCAGTCTTCCAAGTAGCTGGAACTACAGGTATGTATCCCCACGCCTGGTTGTTTTTTTTTTGTTTGTTTGTTTTTTATTGTGGAGACTTGGTCTCACCAAGTTGCCCAGGCTGGTCTTAAACCCCCTGGCTCAGGCAATCCTCTCGCCTCGGCTACCCAAAGTGCCAGGATTATAGACGTGAGCCACCATATTCTTGATATAAAAATGGAAACATTACAGTTAAAGCAGAAATTCCCTACGTGGATAGTCCTATCCCAGCTCTCTCCCCAAAGAACAACTAATTTATCAAAATCATGTATCAGTTAAGATGATGTTCCACTACGTGTTTCAAAAACCAAACCAAACAACAACAAAAGCTTTGTGCTTACTTTTCAGGAAAATAAGCCAGGGGTCGACAGCTCTGTGAGGTTTTTAGGGTCTCAAGCTCCTTCGAGCTTCCTGTCCTACCGTTTGTGTGTGTGTCCCTCATCCTCGTGGTCCAAAATAGCCAACGGAGAGCCAGCCCTCTTATCTGCATTCCAGGCAGCAGGATGGGAAAGTGGTGAAGAAGGGCATCTCTCTGTATTGGTTTGCTGGGGCTGCTGTGACAAAGTACCACACACTGAGTGGCTTAATCAACAGAAACGTATCCATTGTCTCATGTTCTCACAGTTCTGAAGGCTGGAAGTCTGAGAGCCACGAGTTGGCAGGGATGCTGCCATCTGAGAGCTGTGAGGAAAAATCTGTTCTGTGCCTTGCTCTAGCTTTTCGTGATTTGCTGAAAATCTCCGGGTTTCCTTAACATGCGGAAGCATCGCCTGTCTTTGCCTAGATGGTCTGGCATTCTCCTGCGTGTATCCCAAAGTCCCCTTCATAGAAGGACACCATTTATACTGGGTTGAGGCCCTTCCAGCTAATGACTTCATTTTAACTAATTACGACTGCAAGGACCCTATTTCCAAATGAGGTCACATTCTGATGTATTGGGAGTTAGGGCTTCACTCCATAAACCTTTGGGGAGATACAATTTAACCCACAACACTCTGCCATAGGGAGACTAGAAATCTCGGTCACATCTTTGTTTAGACTTCCTTGGCCAGAACTCAGCTTCATGGCCACACCTCGCTGTGAGGGATGCTGGGAAGGTGAGCCTTAGCTGAGCACAGCCCATCCTCCAAAAGTCAGTTTTTTTCCCTACCAGAAAGGAAGGGAAATGGACCCTGGGGCAATAACCAGCAATCTGTCATGCCTTGTATCCTGCAGGACACTTTTCTTTTCTTTTTTCTTTTTTGTTTTTTTTTGAGTTGGGGGTTTCACTCTGTCTCCCAGGCAGGAGTACAGTGGCATGAGCACAGCTCACTGCAGTTTCCATCTCCTGGGCTCAAGTGATCCTCCCATCTCAGCCTCCCCAGTAGCCGGGACTACAGGCATGCACTGCCACACCCAGCTAGTTTTTTGTTGTTTGTAGCAATGAGGTCTCACTATGTTGCCCAGGCTGGTCTTGAATCCCTGGGCTCCTACAATCTTCCCACCTCGGCCTCCCAAAGTACTGGAATTACAGTGTGAGCCACTGCACCCTGGCGATCCGTTATTTTTACATCTGCAAAGACCTCTCCCAAGTAAGGCAACATCCTTGGCTTCCAGGATGTGATCGTATCTTTTTGAGGGGCGTAGGGATGCCACTCAGCCCCCTACATTCCCCCTCCCAGAGTGGCCACTATTTCCTGGACCAGGGTAGGGGGTAGCAGTATGTGGCTATCCACACTGTCCTTCTCCTCCATCTTTTTTTTTTTTTTTGAGTTGGAGTCTCACTCTGTTGCCCAGGCTGGAGTGCAGTGGCATTCTCCCAGCCACAACAGCCTTGACCTGCTGGGCTCAGGCGATCCTTCCACCTCAGCCTTCCAAGTAGCTGGAACTACAGGCATGCGCCACCAAGCCCAGCAAATTTTTTGATTTATTGTAGAGATGAGGTATTGCCAGGTTGCCCAGGCTGGTCTTGAACCCGCGGGCTCAGGCAATCCTCTCACCTCAGCCTCCCAATGTGCTGGGATTATAGGCGTGAGCCACCATGCCCAGCCACTCCTCCATCTTAATTAGCAAAGGCAGACAAAGGGAACCGTGGTAAAACATCAGAGACAGTGCTCCACACTTGGGGGAAAAAACACGTGGATCCCGTCTCCAGGGCCTGTTCAAAGTTAGGGAGGCGTTCGAGGTTCTGCCAAGCGTGGGCATGTGGGTGCCAAGCTGTGTTTGGGAGGACGACAAGCTATGCTAGCTTGTTTCCTATGTTTACCACGCGTTTTTTGAGAGGCTCCCCACGAAGCAAATTGTAAGTTCAGAGCCAAGTCAGGAGGGGCATGGGAAGGTAGAAGGGATAAGAAAAACATTTCCAAGTTATCAAGCGATGCATTCCATGGCTTCACTTCTTACATAAAGAGCAAAATGTTGGCTAGGGTAGTGGTGGAAAGTTCCCACTGCCAGATTTTGGAGGTGGGCAAAAGAAATCATTTCATATACCTGTCACCCTGTTCTTCAGCTATTTCTTTCTTTCTTTTTTCTTTCTTTTTTTTTGAATTTAATTTTAACTTTTTAATTAGAGAAAGGGTCTCACTATGTTGCCCAGGCTGGTCTCAAACGCCTTGCCTCAAGCAATCCTCCCACCTTGGCCTCCCATAGTGTTAGACTTGGGGGTGGGGAATTCAGCTTCAGTAAGCATTTACTGAGATCATATGGGGCAGTCCTTATTTTCTCAAACCTGACAACCAGCTAGGTATTATGGCTGTCTCCACTTTCCAGATGAGATGCTGAGATGCTGAGAGGTTAAGGAACTTGCTCAGGATCACACAGACATAAGTGACAGGAGCAGGAGTATTGAATGTGATTTTTGATTTCTAACTCTCTCTTTCCACCCCAGCACACGAGACCAGTGTTCCTTCCTGCTTGCTGGCACCCTCCTGGTGAGGGAGTGGGAGAGGCGCGGCCCCCTCCCGTTGAAAAGCAGAGCAGGCCAGGCTCGGTGGCTCAGCCTATCAGCCCAGCACTTAGGGAGACCGAGGTGAGAGGACTGCCTGAGCCCAGGGGTTGGAGACCAGCCCAGGCAACTTGATGAGACCTCTCTACAATAAAAGCACAAAAACTAGCCAGGCATGGTGACTCATGCCTGTGGTTCCAGCTACTTGAAAGGCTGCGGCAGAAGGATCTCCGGAGCTCAGCAGGTCAAGGCTGCAGTGGCCGTGAGCGTGCCACTGCTCTCCAGCCTGGGTGACAGAGTGAAACTCCAACTCGAAAGAAAAGAAAAAAGAAAAGAAAAGCAGAGCAGGCAGCAGGAGCCTTGAAATTGGCCTTCCTGCCGGTCTCCAGCCCTGGTGGAAGAAACGGCCTAATTAAAGTCTGCAGCGTGCCCAGAAGCTTCCGGAGTTGCTTCCCGTGCGTTCTCAGCCCCGTCGATGCACATTCTTCATGTTTATGGGGCGCGATGCTCTGTGCTCTGTGAGCATGAAGCATTAGTGAGCCAATTTCACCCTGTGCGCAGCTGCGGAACGACCGGAAGGCATCCCTGGCCTAATTTACAAGGGCCCCCGCATGTGCAATCAATAGGTACCCCCCACAGGTTGTTAAAGAAGAGAAAGATGGCCCCAGCGGCCCTGTTTACTAACAGGGAAATGGTCTCTGGTAGCTTCTGGCCTACAAGAGATTTACATTTCCTCTCCAGACCAGAAACAGTGGTCTTCACGTTTCATCTCAGCCTCAGCCTGAGGTTCTGGGGGCAGGGGTGGGGGGGAGAGGTGGAATTGGGAGGGATTGGGAAAGTGGGGTGGGGGACAGCTGACAAAGGCTTGGGCGCATCTGAACGAGCCCTTCCTGCACTGTAATCTCGAGGGTGGGGGTGGAGGTCAGCCCGAAGATTTATGAAGTCCCCTGTGTTTTGAGGCCCGGAAGAGCACTAGCTTTCCAGGATGGGTGTAGACGGGTAGGGTGGGTGGGTGACCGGATCTGAGACCAACCAGGCAAAAAGAAACAGACGACTCCTACTAGGCTGGCCCGAGAGGCAGTGAGTGGCCCTAGGCAGACCCCAGTCTCTGGAAATCTCCTTTACTGCTTCTTTTGCCTTCTCTTTGTTTTTGGTCTTTTGGTGTCAGAACCTACTGTTCTGTTGCAGTTTTCTTGCCTTCTTAGCAGTTTTGGAGAAAGAGGGCAGACTGGTTTTAAAAATAAAACAGGGCTGGGCATGGTAGCTTCTACTTGTAATCCCCAACACTTTTGGAGGCTGAGTGGGGAGAACCCAGAAGTTTGATACCAGCCTGGGCAGCAAAGCAGGACCCCGTCTTTACAAAACATAATTTTTAAAAAATTAGCTGGGCGTGGTGGCACACCCCTGAGCCCTAGCTATTTGGGAGGCTGAGGCAGGAGGATAACTTGAGCCCAGGAGTTCAAGGCTACAGTGAGCCTGATCATGCCACCGCACTCCAGCCTGGGTGACAGAGTGAGACAACATCTCAATTGATTAATTATAATAGAAAGAAAACAGGGCGACCCTCTTTTGGGTCCCCTCCTGCTGTGGGAGCTTTGCTGTCTTCTTAATAAGCTCCTACTTTCTTAAAAAAAAAAAAAAAAGAAAGAAAGAAAGAAAAAGAAAACAGTAACTGCATTGTGTTATTTGAGTAGAGAGGAAAAAGGAATTTCAGCCCAATTTCTGGAGGGCATAATGGTGTAATGCAGCAGTTATCAAACTTTTTAGTCTCAAGACCCTTTTACACTATTAAAATGTATGTAGGTTATATCTATTGGGAGGAAAATTTTAATATGTTTTAATTAATTTAAAAATAGGCCGGGTGTGGTGGTTCACACCTAGCACTTTGGGATGCCAAGGCGGGAGAATCACTTGAGTAAGACCAGTGTGAGTAACATAGTAAGACTCTAACTCTATTAATAAATAAATCTTAAAATAATAATAAACCCTTTACATGTTAACATGAATATTTCTCCAGTGTTTTAAAAATCACGTCTTCCAAGATAAAATATTTGGTGAAAAGAGTGACATTGTTTTACATTTTTGCAAATTTTTTAAATGTCTGTATTAACAGCAGGTAACTGGATTCTCATATTTGCTTTCACATTCAGTATGTTGTAAAATGTTGTTGTGGTCAAAGTATGAAGAAAATCCAGCTTTCCACGGATACGTAGCTGTAAAAAGTAGAAGTATCTAATAACCTTTTTAGATAATTGTGGATGTTCTATTTTTAGACTGCACCAAAACAAGTATCTTGAAGGTTAGTTGCAAGTAAAATCTGAAACGATGTCAGTGAACTTTCCATATTCTGTTACATGAAAATCCATTGATTTATTGTGCACTTAGCATGAATCTTTTACCCATGCATGTTTTATAATACAATGTGTTGGTCACTGGAAAATGTTGTTCTGCTTCTACACTGTTGGTGGGAGTGTCAATTAGTACACCTGTTGCAGGAGTTTTGAACTCCACTGTCAGCTTACACCAGCAGCCTCAGGTTCTTGTCCCACGACCAAGAAGATTCAGGAACTCGGACACCAGAAGAATGAGTGAAAGAAGGAGTTTATTAAGCATCAAGGCTCTCTTCAGGGAAGAGAGGGGACCGGAAATGGGTTACCCTGTGCTAGGAGGGTTTTTAGTGGTTTTTATCTTATCTTTTCTGGGGGTGTTGCTCTCATTTATATCTCATCCACCCCTTACTTCCTGAGACCCAATCCTTATTGCACATGCGGGTCCTTGACCAAAGTGATTCCATCTTAAATATTACCCATAAATACCACAGGAAAGGCCATGGGAGAGGGAGGGGAGGTTAAACCTCAATGCAAATGCTATGTTAATGATATTATAATAAGCCAGGGTCAAGTTAGAACATGTAGTTAAGCAGCTGTGCCTGGATTTAAGCAGCAAAAAGTACATTTTAGCGAAACAACCTGTGTTAAAAGGATGTTCTTTTATTTTTTTTAGTCGGATTTTCACTCTGTCGCCCAGGCTGGAACGCAGGGGCACTCTCACGGTCACCCCAGCGTCAGCATCAACCTGCTGGGCTCCGGCAATCCTTCCGTCTCAGCCCTCCAAGTAGCCGAAACTACAGGTGCACACTACCAGGTCTGGCTAATTTTTTGATTTATGGTAGAGATGAGGTCTCGCCAAGTTACCCAGGCTGGTCTCGAACCCCTGGGCTCAGGCAATCCTCTCACCTCAGCCTCCCAAAGTGGTGGGATTACAGGATTGAGCCACCTCACCCAGCATGAAAGGATGTTCTTAACCACACTAGCCACATTTCCAGTCAACAATTATATAATGGAGGTTGTGCTGGGGACATTCCTGCAAGTGTTAAGTCTCCTGGAGACCCTCCCTTTCTGTTTGCCTAACCAGCTTCTGACTATCTTCTCTCTCACAACCTCTGTGGAAAACAGTGTGGTGATTTCTGAAAGATCTAAAATCAGTCTTCCATACAACCCAGCAATCCCCCTTCTGGGAATATATCCAGAGGAACTCAAATCGTTCTGCAAAAAAGATACCTGCAGACACATTTATTGCAGCACTACTCACAATAGCAAAAACATGGAACCAACCATGCTGCCCATCAAAAGTGGACTGGATAAAAAAAATGTGGCACATATATACTATGAAATATTTACATAGCCATAAAGAAGGGCAGAATTATGGACTTTGCAGCAACTTGGATGGACTTAGAGTCTATCATACTCAGTGATCTGTCACAGAAACAAAGAACTAAGTACCACATATTCTCACTCATAAGTGGGCTCTGAACATTTATCACAATACTACAAGAAAGGGATTGGGAGTAGTGGGACCCTGCCGGGGAGGGAGGGAGGAGGGGAGCACATAACATCAATAAGGATAGCTGATCCTGAACCAGGTGAAGTGAGGACCAATGGTAGGCCTAAACTTCACCTGTACAATGACCACTTATGTACATAATCCTGAATTGTACCCCACATCTTTAAAATAAAATAAGAAAAATGTTGTTCTATTGAATTATGCAGGTGTTTCAAATGTTGACACATTTCATTGTACCAAATCAGAAAAAATCACACTTGGGTCAGACATGGTGGCTCACGCCTATAATCCCAGCACTTTGGGAGGCTGAGGTAGGAGAATTGCCTGAGCCCAGGAGCTTAAGACTAACCTAGGCAACACAGTGAGACTCTGTCTCTACCAAAAAAAAAAACAAAAACAGGTGTGGTGATGTGCCCCCAGCAAATTCTGAGCCGTGATTGTGCTATTGCACTCCAGCCTGGGTGACAGAGTGAGACCCTGACTCAAAAAAAAAAAAAAAAATTATACTCATTAATATTGCCAATCTCATTAGAAAAATCCTCAAGTATTAGGAAATTCTCAAGCTCCACAGTAGTAGATACACGTTTTTCCAAATTTGAATTTTTGCTTGAAGCTCAAATTTTATCATTGGCAACAAATACTATCCGTTATTTTCCTTGAAGTGACAGAATCCCTTTGTTCATTTTTGAAAAAATGTCTGCCAAATGCTCAGTCTGCAAAAGCATTCTTTGTCATTTGTTCTTTCAAGACAAAAAAAAAGTGGCTCATTCAACTCACAACTCAAATAATCGCCTAAGTGTTCTTCCTAGAGATAACTGTCATACTTTGGAGCATAGCAAGAGTATTTTATGCATACTTTACATTTTGTTACACGGTGTCCTGGTCTGTTTTGTTTCCATAACAGAATACTTCAGACTGGGTGATTTATAAAGAAAATAAATGTATTTTTTTACAGTTCTGGAGGCTGGGAAGTTGAGAGGCTGGCGTCTGATGAGACCCTTCTTGCTGTATCATTCCATGGCAGAGGGGGAAGAACAAGAGAGACACACACGCAAGAGGAGGAAGGAAGCTGAACTCATCCTTTCTATCAGGAACTGTCCTGGGATACCCAACTTACTCCTGTGATGATGGCATTAACCATTTACTCTGCCCATGACCAAACCACCTCTTCAAGGTCCCACCTTTCAACACTGTTGCGTTGGGGGACATGGTCAAACCGTAGCATAGATTGTTTTGAAAAGTGTCAATATTTAATGGGATGAATACTTTGCTTCATCAGTACATTTTTAAGTGAAACTGGCATTTGTCTTTCCTGCAAGTGTGTTGCAGTGATGATTAGTAGTGTCGGGTGCTCCTGCCTTGATTCATACTGGGGTGCCATCAGTGAAAATGTTGACAGTAAAAAATAAAAGTCATAGTCTTATTACACTAGCCGTTTTGACTTCAGAATTCCTTGGAAGTCCTCTCAGGAGTCTGTGGATCACACTTTGAGAAGAGCAGGTGTAGAGGATGCAGCAGATGACTAAATGTCAGAGGCCTCTCACCCCAGCTGTGCCTCAGGCTAGCTCTGTCTCCTGCCAGTCATTTCACTCAAGGGTCTTGGTTACCTTATTGGAGCAGAGGCTGGTTGGATTAAATGGTCTCTAGCATCTCATCGTCACCTTAGGAGCACTGTGGGACACTGGACAGTCTTTTTTTTTATTTTTTTTGAGTAGGGGTCTTACTCTGTCACCCGGGCAGAAGTACAGTGGCACAGTCATGGCTCACCACAACCTTGATCTCCTGGACTCAGGTGGTCCTTCCCCCTCAGCATCTCAAGTAACTGAGATTTACAGGCTTGTGCCACCATGCCCGGCTAATTTTAATTTTTTTATTTTTATCTTTTGTAGAGACAGGGTCTCGCTATGTTTCCCAGGCTGGTCCCAAACTCCTAGACTCAAGTGATCCTCCCACCTGAACCTCTGGAAGTGCTGGGATTGCAGGCGTGAGCCACCATGCCAGGCCTGGGCAGTCTTTGTCATCAACTTCTTATCTATTTTTTGCCTGTTTGTGTCTAATGTGGCTTGTACTTTTGGTGTGTTGTCAACACATACAAGGAGCAACCCAAAAAACCCAGAATTTATTTATAAAATATTGTGTATTTATTCTTATATGTTTAAACTTCAGTCACCTTCAAAGTACTCTCTGTTTGATGCACTACGCCTATTGAGACACTTTTTCCACTACTCAAAACGGTTTTGAACTTGTCAGTTTTGATGCCTTCTAGTGCTTCTGCTGTTTTTGGTTTTACTTCTTCCACATGGGCAGAACATTTCCCTTTGTGGATTTTTTTCATCTAGAGAAACAAAAAAAGCTTATCAGGGCAAGATCGGGTGAATAGGAAGGGTGGAATATGGAGATCATGCTGTTTTTTGGTCTAAAACTGCTAAACACTCAGCATGGTGTGGGCAAGCGCAATTGTAAATCATCCATCATGAAATGGGCAAATATGTTGAAAAAAATCTCCAAAAAAAATTCACTGAAGCTGAGTGCCGTCTCTCACAACAACAGTGGCTGGTCTAGTGATGCTGATGGGTTGCTAGAACACTTACCTAGCGGGGAAACCCGTACTGCGAGGGGTCTGTCCTCCAAAAGATAATTCCGGGGTTTTTTGGGTCTCTCTTCTATAGGCACATGTTCTCTTACTCCTTTTCACTGCTCTCCCAGAGAGCAGTGCTTTGTTGCAGAGGATGAACTGACCGCTCCATCTCTACTACTTGGGAGAAGTGTGGACCTTAGGGATGCTATTTAAATGCAGAGCCATTGTCCTACGTGGGCCAGAAAGAAAAATTTCATGAAAGGGAACACGACTTCCGGGTTGCCTTCGTGTGCTATCTTACATGAGAGTTCCTCTTTTCTCTACATTTCTCCTTAATGTGTCTCCCTCCTCAGGACCCCAAGTCCTTTCCAGGCTTCCATTTCTTCCCTTGGGATAATGTGGTCCCAGCCCTGGCCATTCTTGTACCTCACAGATTCTGCTCCTCCAGCTGGGCATCACTACATTTTCCCTTAGCTCAGGCTTCTTTTGTTTTGTTTTGTTTTTTTGAGTCAGAGTCTCACTCTGTCGCCCAAGCTGGAGTGCAGTGGCATGCTCACGGCTACTGTAGGCTTGACCTGACAGGCACAGGCAATCCTTCTGCCTCAGCCTTTCAAGCAGATGGAACTACAGGCACACACCACCACGCCCAACTAATTTTTTGATTTTTTATTGTAGATACTAGGTCTTACCAAGTTTTCTAGGCTGGTCTCGAACCCCTGGACTCAGGCAGTCCTCTTGCCTCAACCTTCCAAAGTGCTGGGATTACAGGGTTGAGACTCCACACCAGGCCAGCTCAGGCTTCTGCTGACTCTCCAAGGGCAGTAGGTCAATTCCAGCACAGAAAGGAAAAGCAGGAGAGCCCAGCTTTTTCCTCCCCCGCAGGCAAGAGCCGATCCCCACCACAAAAGAGGGCGATTTCTCCAGAAAACCGTTCAATTTGGTCTTCTTGACTTTTCAGGAAAAATGTCTATTTCTCTTAATATGACAATTTAGTCTCGATTTTCCTGGATGTATATCATGATAAAGACCCCACCACCACGTCAACCCCTGGGCTCAGGCAATCCTGTCGCCTCTGCCTCTCAAAGTACTGGGATTACAGGAGTGAGCCATCACGCCCGGCCCCTTTCATGAGTTTTATAAAAATCAAAACAATGTGGCAACACTGGGTACCTGATTCACTACCAAGGGAAAGAGGGCCAGTTAGAAGCCCAGACTTCATCTGCATGCAGTCTATTTATGTAGCAATCCCTTACTTGTACCCCACAACTCTAAAATAATAACATTTTTAAAAAACTTAGCTAAACAAAGTGCAGCCCCTTGTCCCCTCTTCAACCTTTGCAATGCTTTAGAGTAAACACTAGATCCATAAGTTCTCAAATCCTTCAACAAAAGAGTTGACTTTGGTCCAGAGAAGAAAGGTGAGTTGGTGAGGCAGAAGAACTTGACACTAACCTCTGCCTAATGGTCGCCGGTAAGCGGATGCTCTCTGCTGCCTCTCTGAAGCTCCCCAGTGCTCAGGCATGGCAGGTGCTCATCTAGTCTAGTCCAGGTCCTCTGAGGGAGTCCCGCCCCACAGAATGAGCTGAGCGCTCGCTGGAGGCCAGTGCTGTTGGCTCCCAGCCCACACTTGCCCCACTGTCCATACACTTCTGAGGATGCAACCGAATGATTGTGAAAAAAACCCCAGTCAATAGTGAGTGTAAGAAAAGGATTCTTGTTCCTAGGAAAACTGGAGTCGCGTGCTTTGGAAAGATTTGGGAAAGACAAGTCACACACAGGCATTGCTGTGTAATTCGTGTGGGAAGGATGGCATGAAGACTGGTTGAAAAAATCATCAACATCTTAGGGTCATTCTGTTCTCACATTGTCTTGTGTCTTGACGTTCTCATTCTACTCTAAAAAAAACCCAAACGCAAAGTTCTGGAAGATTCCAATAGAACATAAGCTCCACGAGGGCAGGGACTTTGTGTTGTTCACTGCTGTATCCCTGGCACCTAGAATATGTCTGGCACATGTAGGAACATAATGCATATTTGTAGAATAAACAAATTGTGCTACAGTTAATGCAAGAAAGATAAAGCAGAACTCCAATGAACAGATGCCTGCTCCAAGAAAATGTCCTGTTCCTTCCCTTCAAGCTGGACCCACTGACTCATGCCTGTCATCCCAGCACTTTGGGAGGCAGAGGCAAGAGGACCTGCCTGAGCCCAGGGATTCGAGACCAGCCTGGGCAATTTGGTGAGACCTCATCTCTACAGTAAATAAAAAAATTAGCCAGGCATGGTGGCACATGCCTGTAGTCCCAGTTACTTGGGAGGCTGAGGTGGAAGGATCACGCGAGCCCAGCAAGTTGAGGCTGTGGTAGCCCTGAGTGTGCCAGCCTGGACGACACAGTGAGACTCTGACTAAAAAAAAAAAGAGATATGTTTTCTATCATTTTTCATAGCTACCCCTTTAGACAACATTTTGTTTAATGGATCATCTACTGCCCTGAGCTCCTTGGACAGGGGTGCTGAGCCACCATGCCCGGCCTCTTGTTTCTCATTGACCAGCATTGGGTCATGTGTCTTTACTGAAAATTATTACTGACCAAGGGAACACTATCCATGTTTGGATTCTACTATTCATCAAATCACCAGTGTGCCATTATAAACATTCCATGTTTCTTTTATTTATTTATTTATTTTTTGAGTTGGAGTCTCACTCTTGTCACCCACACTGGAGTGCAGTGGTATGCTCCTGGCCACCGCAGCCTCGACCTGCTGGGCTCAGGTGATCCTTCGTCTCAGTCTTCCAGGTAGCCAGAACTACAGCTAATTTTTTTGGTTTATTGTGGAAACAAGGTCTCACCATGCTGTCCAGGCTGTTCTCAAACCTGTGGGCTTAGGCAGTCCTCTCGCCTCGGCCTCCCAAAGTGCTGGGATTACAGGCTTAAGCCACCATGCCCAGCCAGCATTCCACTTTTCTAGACATCTTTTTTCCATTTAGCAGCTACTTATTCTTTGTCTTGGGGCCCTGTACCTAGATCTTGGTAATCTTCAACATATGATGGTTGACCTTCTAAGCTACCTCTCCAGATTCCTGTCTTCTCTAATTATCATCTAAGTTAGCATGCTTGTACAACACAATAAATATCTGTTGAACAACAACAAATATAGGCTGGGCGCAGTGGCTCGCTCACGCCTGTATTCATAGCACTTTGGAAGGCAGAGGTGAGAGGATTGCCTGAACCCAGGGATTCGAGATAAGCCTGGGCAATTTGGTGAGACCTCATGTTTACAATAAATACAAAAGTTAGCTGGGTGTAGTGGTACGCACCTGTAGTTCCAGCTACTTGGAAGGCTGAGGTGGAAGGACCGCCTGAGCCCAGCAGTTCGAGGCTGCGGTGGCCGTGAGCGTGCCGCTGCACTCCAGTCTGGGTGACAGAGTGAGACTCCAACTCAAAAAACAAACAAAAAATATAATACCTGTTATTATGAGCAACACAATAACTATCTGCTGAATTGAGTTGATGTAACTTCTGGGTCTGTCAGTTTCAGAGGGAGCCCTGGTTACCCTGGGTCCCTTTGATGGAGACCAAGCCACAGAGTCAACAAACTGTAGCCACAGGCTATCCTGGCCATGCCTGGGAGTGGTGGCTGGAAGGGTAGGTGGGATGCATGGCCAGCCCCTTGTCTCCAAGTCATACTTGAAGAACACAGACTTCTGGATGTCCTTGAAGAAAGAAGAGTGCCAACTGCCCCTCACCCCCCATTGACTTGGGTTTTCTTTCTGGGGTAATCAGCCCTCCCCTCCTTCCATGGTCTGAGAGAATGATGACATTACCGAGTGTTGCAGTGGTCTTGGTTAAACGGTCTTTCCTGTTGAAGATTTAGATCAAACCAGTGCATATAGATTGAGTACCCACTTTGTGCAAAGACTGCTTGGGGCTAGCTGGGCTCGGTGGCTCAGCCTATAATCATGCGCTTTGGGAAGCTGAGGTGAGTGGATTGCCTGAGCCTGAGGGTTCGAGACCCGCCTGGGCAACTTGGCAAGACCTCATCTCTACAATTAAAAAAAAA
>NW_007249689.1:174334-187876 GCF_000164805.1 Carlito syrichta | reverse complement strand
ATCCACTCACCTCAGCCTCCCAAGGCGCGGGATTACAGGCTGAGCCACCAAGGCCAGCTTGCAGCAAACTTTTAAGTCTTTTTCTGAAAACAGAAACCACTGTTCCTGGCCCAAAGAGGTGTCCTGGTCATGACCTGTTTAGGATCCTGCCTGCTTGTAAGGCAGGGACTTTCTGGGGTTTTTTTTTGTTTGTTTTTTTAGAGTCATTTCCTTTTCTAGCTAACCACCTGAACTGTAAACTCATAAAGGCGGGGACTTGATAGTACCAGTCGCCTATGTATGTACAACTGCCCAGCCCATGATAGATGTCTAACAAATGGCATCTACCACGAATGAAAGAGTGAAGGAGTGGGTGCCACAGCCCAGGAGAAAGTACTCAGTCTTTAGACGAGAGACTGACATTCACCTGCACTCTCTTCCTTGACCAGTGAACTCTCTCTGTCACCTGCTTTCAGCCATGCTCAGCTGTTGCATCTGTTCCCACACGAGTGGCTTCTGCAAATATTGAAAATCCTGGGCCATTCTCTTGCTAAGCTATAGCCAGGTCATGTTTTCCTAAGCTTTGGCTCCCTCCCCTATTTCAGGAAGGGAAAAAAGCTTTTGCTCCCTCCCTTATTTCTAAAAAAGAAAGAAGGAAAGAAAGAAAGAAAAAGAAACGATAAAAGAAAGAAAGAAGAAAAGAAAATCCTGGCCACACATGGTAGCTCACACCTATAATCCCAGCACTTTGGGAGGCTGAGGAGGGAGGATCTCTTGAGCCCAGGAGTTGGAGGCCAGCCTGGGCAACATAGCAAGACCTCATCTCTACAAAAACTAAAAAAAATTAGCTGGGCATGGTGGTGTGCACCTGTAGTCCCAGCTCCTCAGGAGGCTGAAGCAGAAGGATTGCCTGAGGCTGGGCCAAGGCTGTGGTAACCGTGATGACACTGTCCTCCAGCCTGGGTGAAAGAGTGAGACTGACTAAAACAGAAAACAAAAAGAAAAGAAAATCCTTTAAGGGCATCTCACCTATGAAAACAAGACAAAAAGGCAATTTGAAGAAGAGCTGAGACCTTCAAAATTCTTTAAGCCAGCCATGCGCAGTGGCTTATGTCTGTAATCCCAGCACTTTAGGGGGCGGAGGCAAGATGACCGCCTGAGCTCAGGGGTTCGAAGCCAGCCTGGGCAACATAGAGAAACCTCGTCTCTACAATAAATAAAAAAACTAGCCAGGCATGGTAGTGCACACCTGTGGTTCCAGCTACTTGGAAGGCTGAGGCAGAAGGATCACCCGAGCCCAGCAGGTCAAGGCTACCTACAGTGGCCGTGAGTGTGCCACTGCACTCCAACCTGGGAGACAGAGTGAGACTCCAACTCAAAAAAAAAAAAAAAAAATCTTTAAGCCAGCACAGATTTTTTTAAAGTAGGGATATCACTGTATTTATGTTCCTACAGGTAATTTTTCTATGACTTCAATACTTTCACCTCAAAATTAAAATAACAACAACAACAACAAAATACCGAAGTATAATATCACTAGGCTCTTTCTCTTCTTACTTTTTTCTCGTTCAACATGCTGGAATCTCTGATGTCCCACATTGTCCCACCTCTGCTGTGAGGTTCAACACAGTCCAGCCCTAGACAGCTTCTTGGTGGTTTTAGCTTTCTTTCGGAAAATCAGCTTTCCCTGCCCACCAGAGCCACTGTGCTTTTGATCACAGAGCCTCTTTCCCTAGGTATAGGGGAGTCGCTGTCCTTCTTACTCGGGGCATTCCAGGAAGCTGTTGCTGACCACACTTACAGAAAGTTCTTCAGGTTTTAGGTACATCAACATCTTTTCAGTAGAGCTGTCTATAGGATAAAAACAAAACATTTGGTGTCCATAATCCTTGCTTTGCGTAGCTTATGCCAACTAGGAAAAGTAAGAATTGAGTTTGTTTACTGTTTGTTTGAGACAGAGTCTCACTCTGTAGCCCAGGCTGGAGTTCAGTGCTGCAATCCTGGCTCACCGCAGCCTCGAACTCCTGAACCCAACCTCCTTTCTCAGCCTCCCAAGAACCTGGGGCTAACAGGCATGCACCACCATGCCTGACTAATTTTTTAAATTTTTATTTTTTGTAGAGATGAGGTCTCACTATGTCACCCAGGCTGGTCTCAAACTCCTGGGCTCAAACAAGACTCCTATCTCGGCCTCCCAAAATGCTGGAATTATAGGCGTGAACCACCATGCCCAGTCAAGACCTTTTCTTTAAGGCACTTCATCTGATAAGCTCTTGGCCCAAGACATGACAGTAGACAGTTTGTAGTATTAGCTACAAAGATATGTGATAATAATACTTCTTAGGGTCACTGAGGGGGCACCATTAATATCTAAGAATGTTGGCCTGCAGGGTGGCTCACACCTAAAGTCTCAATTTTGGAGGCTGAGGTGGGAGGATTGCTTGAGCCCAGAAGTTCGAGACTCCTGGGCAACATAGGGAAACCTCGTTTCTACAAAAAAAAAAAAAAAAGGTGAGTGCAGTGGTCCTCACCTGTAGACTCAGCTACTTGGGAGGCTGAGTGGGAGGACTGCACTCCAAGCCTGGGCGACAGAGTAAGACCTCTCAAAAAAGAGAATGTGACTGGGTTCATATTCACACAGTATAGGATCAACGGTTCTTACACATTTGTTATGGGCCAAATTGTATCCCCTCAAAATTCATATGCCGATATCCTAACCTTCAGTACATTAGAACGTAAATGTATTTGGGGATAAGGTCTTTAAAGAGGTAACTAAGCTAATGAGGTCTTTAGAGTGAGCCCTAATCCAGTATGACTGGTGCCTTTATGCAAAGAGGAAATTTGGACACACAGAGAGAGAGAACCGATGTGTTCACGCACAGAGCAAAGACTGGTGAGGTCCTCACGAGAAGGCAGCCATCTGCCAGCCAAGGAGAGAGCCCTCAAGGGAGACTAAACCTGACCACACCTTAATCTTGGACTTTTAGCCTCCAGAACTGTGAATAAAAACACATCTATGTTTAAGCCAGCCAGACTGTGGTATTTCGTTATGGCAGCCCTTAACAAACTAACCCCACATTTACTACAGAGTTCTTCATTGTGGTGTCACCACAAAGATGTGTTTGTGCAGTGTCTCATGCCCTCTCTGAGCACTGTGTAACCAGAGCCACATAACACAGCACCACTGAGTGATAACACGAGAGACCAGGATTTGTTGCAAGGAAGTGGTCAGCAAGACTTTGTAAAGTCTCAGGAAATTATATACATTTTTGTAACCCTAAAAATGATTTTGTAAATGTTTCTTTTTCTCTTTCCCCTACCCTCTACTATCCCCTGTCAACACCCCCCTCCCCCACACACATACATGACCACCAACATATCCACCGTCCCTTGAGCCAGCCCTGATAGCTACTTCCAACCCTGCTCAAAAAAAACTAAAATAGGGGTTGTATTCTGTTTTGTTTTTCTGGGGCTTTAAGCAGATTTCCCCAAACAAAAACTGGGAGCTGGGAGTAAGTTTGAAAACCTGTTTGTGAGGGTGGAAGTTCCAACTTGACCTCAGGTCAGTCAGGGAAGACGGGTTCAGAAAACCAGGCAGTCATCCGGAGGTGTCAGGTAGGGTTCCTATTATGGGAGGAAAACGTCTGTGACGCATGGCCAGGTGTCCATGCTGTCTACAGAGTGAAGAATCACAGTGGACTCTGCTCTGGTGAGGGATGTATCTGATGGGAGCAGAAGGAGGGTCTTCTGGCTCGGGGCCCAGAGGAGCCCATCTTCCACCGTGGGGTGCCATGTCAGCGCTCTCGTGTAGGGCAGTAGACTAGACTCTGGGAGGCCTAGTGCAAGTCACTTAACTCGGGATCTGAACTGTCAAAAGTTCTGTTTCCTGAACAATAAAATAGATTAGACCGGATCAGTTACTCTCGCTTTTTTTTTAACTGTGGAAAGTTCCACAAGCAAAGTCTTACATGTAAAATCTTACATGTAACAAACAAATAGGCTGGGTGCAGTGGCTCACGACTATAAGCCCAGCACCTGGGGAGGCTGAGACAGGAGGATCGCTTGAGACCAGGCGTTTAAGACCAGACTGGGAAACACAGTGAGATTCCGTCCCGACAAAAAATTATCCAGGTATGGTGGTGTGTGCCTGTAGTCCCAGCTACTTGGGAGACTGAGGTGGGAGGATTGCTTGAGCCCAAGAGATGGAGGTTGCAGTGAGCCAGGATTGCGCCACTGCACTCCAGCCTGGGTGACAGAGTGAGACCTTGCCTCCAAACAGTAACAATAAACACACACACACAGGGCCGGCCTAGCTGAGGGGCTGGGGCGATGGGCAGAGCCCTGCCTGCTCTCACCTTGCCCAACACACCTCCTCTTCTTCCGGGTAGCAACTGAGAACTCTCAATGGATCCCCTTGGTTGAAATACAGGGTGAAAATCACTAGTGGTCAGTGATGCTCTGGGCAATGTTTAGCAACGAGCTTTGGGGGAGGGGTGCTGATTCCAGTGGTGTAAATATGACGACCACCTGGCTGAATTCAAGTTTACCGAAGTCACATCAATAAATGCAGATTGGCCAAGAAATTGCATGCCATATAGTAAAGCAACTATGAAGAAATGAGTCTTGAGTGTTTATTACCTTGGTTTTTAATATGGTTTATTTGATTGTAAGTTTATATAATTCAGGTTTTTGAGAATGGCTATGTTTTATAATCAGCTTATTAAATTCCTGAAAATGTAACAGTCGGTTTTTGCAAATTGGTTTCTAGGATACCACTGTCAAGGACCTTTTTAGCTCTAACATTCCAAATGTTTCTACTAAGGCACAAGTCGTTTGAAGCCAGGAGGGGCCCAGTGGAATGGTCCTAGGAATTTGGGAAGTGTACTCACAAGTTAAAAAAAACAAAACAAAACATGTTCTCAGTGTAACATCCAGCACAGAGAAAAGAACTTGGAAAAAACCAAAACAAAACACAAACCAATAACAACAAAAAAACAGGTAGCCAGTCAGTAATAGGACGACCCAATGAGGCGATGACCCAGTTTGCCCTTGGTAGTTCTGCACTTTGAGTTATTTTCTTCTGTCAGTACTGGGGTGGGCTTATACCCATCCAACCACATTCTATCATCCAGTCTCCAAGTGGGCTGGGGCCACCAACTGTGCTGATACCAGTGGAAACAAATATCAGTAATGTACTCAGTTAGTGCATTAACTAACTTTATTTTATTTTTTTGTAGAGATGGGAGTCTCACTATGTTCCCCAGGCTGGTCTTGACCTCCCAAAGTGCTGGGATTATAGGCATGAACCACCATGCCCAGATAATAATTTTTTTTTTTTTGTAGAGACAGGGTCTTGCTATATTGACCAGGCTGATCTTGGTCTTCTGGGATCAAGTGATCCTCCCACTTTGGTCTCCCAAAGTGCTGGGATTATAGATGTGAGTCACCATGTCCGGCCTAGTTAACTAACTTTAGAGAGGTTGCAACAGGGACTTCATCTGATGACCCAAGCTGATGACAAGTGATAACTCAGGCAGGCCAAGAGGCCCACGTAGGCCCTACCAGGACCTCCAGGCAGCATGATCACACTGCCATGGGTGGGTATGATCTTACTGTAAGATTGCTTATCACTCCTCCTGGCTACTAACTCCCTTCTGGTAGAATCAGTGTTTAATTCATATTTTTTTTTCAGACAAAAGGTTTCATATTTATTACTGAGCCATCCCACTAGTGCAGAGCACATAAACAAAAAATCACATCCCAATTAAACATGCCTGACTTCTCGACTGTGGAGATTTTCAACTTGATAATGGCAAGAGGACAGTGACCATGATTCAGCATAAACATGTGCCACCTCATGTGCGATTCCTTATAGACCCAACATGGTTCTTCTCCAATGTCTCCTCTTGGAGTTGTACCGGATTTTATTACCAGTTTTCATCTGGATCCATGGGGGAATGGAATGATTTTGCTTCTGTTTCTTGGCCAGGAATCGCTTGATCCTGAAAGTCTTGTGAGAAGACATGGCGAGTAACGGAGTCCACCACGCACACCACAATGGCGGAGAAAGGAAGAGATAATTCATAGTTTTGTCCTTCCACACTTCCCAGAGTTTTTGAGAATATCTTGAGTGTTTAATAGCCAGGTAGTTAAGAGCATGGATTCTGAGCCAGACACTCTGGGACCAAAAATTCTAGTTCTGTCATTTATAAGCTGTGTGACTGTGGGCAAGCTACTTGACTTCTCCGAGTCTCAATTTTATTCTCTGCAAAATATGGATAATAATAGTACCTACATCACAGCATTATTGGGAAGATTAAATTAGTTTTATACATATCAAGTACTGAAAACAGTACTTGGCACACACAACATGCTATTTCTTTCTTTTTTTTTTTTTTGAGTCGGAGTCTCACTCTGTCACCCAGACTGGAGTGCAGTGGCCGCTCCCGGCCACCGCAGCCTCGAGCTGCTGGGCTCTGGTGATCCTTCCGCCTCAGCCTTCCGAGTAGCTGGAACTAAAGGCGCGCGCTACCACGCCCGGCTAATTTTTGATTTATTGTAGAGATGAGGTCTCGCCAAGTTGCCCAGGCGGGTCTGGAACCCGCGGGCTCAGGCAATCCACTCACCTCAGCCTCCTGAAGGCGCGGGATTACAGGCTGAGCCACCGAGCCCGACAGAACATGCTATTTCAATACAGTCATTATTATGTTGTTATTGCATATAGTATATTCATATTATAATGTGATAGGTGAATCAATGCAGGTGTCCAAACACATTATCTAGGACCTTTTTAGTTTCAACACTCTAAATGTTTCTACTAAGGTATAAGCCATTTGAAGCCGGGAAGGGCTCACACCCGAAGGAAGGGCCTGAATGATGTGCAGTGGGATTCCTCCAGAAAACAAAGGCCAAGTATGGACTTATAATAAGTATAATACAAGAACAGTAGTAACTCTGGTTAGCATTTACGGAATTTTTAAAATGCACTTTACACGCATTATTTTATGAACTCCTCATAAAAATCCTAACAGGAAGGAACCACCATTCACTGTATGACACAGATAAGAAAACCCAAGCTTGTGGAGGGTGTCTGTATCCTCCCAAAATTCACATGTTGAACCCTGGATGGTGGTAGTTAGAGGTGAGGCCTTTGTGGCAATTAGGTCATGGGGGCAGAACCCTCAGGAATGGAGCAAGTGGTCTTGTGAGAGACAGTGGAGAGATTCCCTCAGCCTTTCGACCATAGGAGGATACAGCAAGGAAACAGCGGTCTATGGACCAGGAAGTGGGTCCTCACCACACGCCAAGTCTGCCAGCACCTTGATCTTGGACTTCCAGCCTCCAGAACTGTGAGTGGTAAATGTCTGCTGCTTCTAAGGTGCCCAGTCTAGTTTCCCAAGGTCACACGGTGAGCAACTCAACTGCAGGTCCTATAACTCCAGTGCGTGAGCTCCTAATCGCTGGCCGGTATAGCTGTCCCCGCAGCCCTGAGCACCCGCCCACTGCCACTCTGCCTGGCCATCTCTCCATCCTCCTGCCCAGCCAGACATACTTTCTGTCTGCAGGCTTCTCCAACTGTCCCCCTTAGAACGAGGCACCTAGCTCTCCTGCTTGTGAGGATATGACCTTAGACTCGCTTTGCCTGTGTCTCACAGGTTCTCTTTCAACTCCTTCTTTGAGAAGGAAAGTCTTTTCACATCTCTCCTTTGCTTCTGACTTGGCAACACCAAGAAATCTCAGTGACTGTTACCAATTATTGAGCACCACGCGCTTTATATGTATTATTTTCCTTAATTCTCACAATGATCCTGTAAGGCAGATACAATTCCTGGTTCCATTTTCCAGATGAGAAAACTGAGGCTAGAAGCAGTTAAACAACTTGCTATTTAGCTAGCTAAGGATCACAGCTGGAATTCTGCTTAATCTTGAGCCCATGTTCTTTTTTTGTGTGTGTGTTGGAGTCTCACTCTGTCGCCCAGTCTCACTCAGTCACCCAGGCTGGAGTGCAGTGGCACTCTCACAGCCACCCCAGCGTCCATGGGCTGGTCTCCAGCGATCCTTCCACCTCAGCTTTCCAAGTAGCTGCAACTATAGGAGAGCCTGTGTTCTGAATCACATCTGTTTTTAATCATGTTTCATGCCTAAATAGACACTGGACAAAGGAATGAGTTTTAATTCAGCCTCTACCAAGCCTCCCAGTGCTGTAAGGGGCTTAAAGAAAACCAATGAGAAAGAGGATGTCTGGAGACTTTGTGAGATCTGGGTTAAATTCATGTCCAGCCTAAGACACCACCCTCAAGCCCTATGACCCAGCCAATTCCTGCTGAAAGTTGCCCTATGAGTCCATCAGAGTTCTCCAGAGACTGTGCTTGAGTGTCTGGTGTGCTCAAGACTGCTAGCCCAAGCGCCAGGGACATTATGTATTTATTTATTTTGAGTCGAAACCTCACTCTGTTGCCCAGGCTGGAATGCAGTGGCACAATCATGGCCACCCCAACCTGGACCCACTGGGCACAGGCCATCCTTCCACCTCAGCCTCCCAAGTAGCTGGAACTACAGGCGCATGCCACCATGCCCAGCTAACTTTTTTATTTATTGTAGAGACCAGGTCTTGCCATATTGCCCAGGCTGGTCTTGAACCATGGGCTCAGGCAATCCTCTCGTCTCCACCTCCCAAAGTGCTGAGAATACAGGCATGAGCCACTGCACCCAGCTGTGTCAAGGACTTTAAATTGGGTATAACAGGTTGGGCACAGTGGCTCACACCTGTAATCCCAGCACTTTGAGAGGTTGAGTTGGGAGAACCACTTGATCCCAGAAGTTCAAGACCCACCTAGGCCACATAGCAAGTCCTTGTCTCTACAAAAATATCAAAAAATGAGCAGGGTCTGGTGTCACGTGCTGGTTGTCCCAGCTCCTCAGGAGGCCGAAGCAGAAGGATCATCTGAGCCCAAGAGTTCAGGGCTGTGGTGAGCCATAATCGTGCCACTGCACTCCACCCTGGGCAACAGAGTGAGATTCCAATTAAAAAACAACAACAACAACAACAACAACAACAAAACAAAACATAAAATGGGAATAATGGGAAATTCAACTGAACCAAGCCCTACTCTAAGCAAACACCCTCGACATCTCAGTCACCTGGTCTCAATAAGGTGTGTGAAGTAGGGTGTTGAGTTAAAGTCAGCTGAGAAACATGCAAAGGAGTTTTTTTTGGGGGGGTGGGGGGTTGGAGTCTCATTCTGTGGCCCAGGCTGGAGTGTAGTGGCACAGTCACGGCTCACTGCAGCCTCAACCTCCTGGGCTCAGGTGATCCTCCCACTTCAGCCTCCCAAGTAGCTGGAACTACAGTCACACATCACCATGCCCGGCCAATTTTTTTATTCATTGTAGAGATGAGGTTCACTATGTTGCCCAGGCTGGGGCAGTCCTCCTGCCTCAGCCTACCAAAGTGCTGAGATTATAGGTGTGAGCCACCATGCCAGCTCACACAAGTGAGTTCTACAGGAGAGGTGACACAACCTCGGCCTGCAGGAGCCCTGCCTGCTCAGGAATGTTCAGCTCCTTTAAGAGCATCTCCAGAGCAGCTTGCTGGAGAAGGCAAATGTGACCTCAAGCTCAGAGAGGAGGGTGTTGGAGACTGGGAGACAAAAAGCATCCTCAGCGTGCTGCCGAGACCTGCAGGGGAAGTTTCCTAGACAGGGCAACTAGATTTTACAAAAGTTAAACACACGTTTTCCTTGGTACAGATGCAACACCTGCCCACGGCAAAAAAATCAGAAAGCAGAGACAAGCAAAGAAAGAAAATGAAAAAATACCCACCTCCAGTCTCGCCCACCCAAAGACAACTTCTGTCAACACCCTCAACACCTTGACAACCAGAATTTGCAGTAGGGAACGAGCCAAGCTGGAACACAGGTCTGATGTGTGTGTGTGTGCACGCGCGTGTGTGTGGCTGGGCACAAAGTTTTATTATTTTATTTTATGTTATTTTATTAATTTTATATTTTATCTGAATAGAGACCAGGTTTCGCTATGTTGCCCAGGCTGGTCTCGAGCTCCTGAGTTCAAGGGATCCTCTTGTCTCAGCCTCCCAAAGTGTTGGGATTACAGGTGTGAGCCACCGTGCCCCTCCAGACCCAGCATTTTAGTTTATGCTTGGGAGTAAGTGATGAGAAATCTATTTGACGGGATCAGGAAGCAGACGTTTGAGGAAGCAGACACACTGAAGGAGTTTGGCTGAATAGTGACACTATTAAAATAACCGTAATAGCAATAATGGTCAACCTTTTTGAGTGCCTACCATATATAAGACATTGTGCTGTGTACTTTACTTCCTATGTTCTCATTTATTTTATTAATTTTTTTTTTAGACAAAGTTTTGCTCTGTTGCCCAGGCTGGAGTGCAATGGCATGATCATAGCTCACTCTAACCTCGACATCCTGGGCTCAAGCAATTCTCTCACCTCAGCTTCCCAAGTAGCTGGGACTACAGATGTGCACCACCAGGAACAGCTAATTTTAAAACAATTTTTGTAGAGATGAGGTCTCACTATGTTGTCCAGGCGGTCTCAAACTCCTACCTCAAGCCAGCCTCCCACCTTGGCCTCCCAAAGTGTTGAGATTATAGGCATGAACCATCATGCCTGGCCTCCCTCCTCTTATTTAATCCTCACAACTGCCCTACACGGCAGGTACTCTTATCCCCAGTTTATAGCATGTAAGAGCTTTGACCAAACTCGTGCAGTAAGTGGGTTCCAAACCAACCCACTGATGGTTTTTCTTTTCTTTTTTTTTTTTTGAGTTAGAGTCTCACTCCATTGCCCTGGAGTGCAGTAGCACACTCACGGCCACCACAGCATCAACGTACTGGGCTCCAGCGATCCTTCCACCTCAGCCTTCCAAGTAGCCAGAACTACAGGAACATGCTGCCACGCCAGGCTACTTTTTTGATTTACTGTAAAGACGAGGTCTTACCCTGTTGCCCAGGCTGATCACAAACCCGTGAGCTCAGGCAATCCACTCACCTCGCCTTTCCAAAGTGCTGGGATGACAGGCTTGAGCCACCGCTCCCGGCCCCACTGATGTTTTTTACAGTGTGATTTGTAGGCTACCTGCGTTGGAATGCCCTGAGCTGTTTGTGACAACTGCAGTCTTCGGTCCGCCCCTGAAGCATCTAATTTTGCCAGTCTAGGTGTAATGTTAACAGCTCTCTGGCAATGTTCCTCCAGTCCAGCTTGAGTGCCATGATCTTGGATGGCGGAAGAGTGAAACTGGCATGAGGAGCATGAGAGGTCAGAAGGAGACCTACCTCTGTCTAGAGGACTGGACGTTCCTGGCCCTAGTTAACCTGAGCTTTGACTCTGCAGCCTTGGCTGGCCCTCTTGCAGTGGGGGTACTTGCCTTTGGGTAGAGATCACTTGGTGCCTCTTGCCCTTGGTTCCCTCACCTCTGAGCCTGGGAGAATAACTAAATGGGGTCACTTGTGCTTGGTCATCCACTCAAGAGGTGTGCCCCTTACTGTGAAGTTGGTAGGGAAGCCACAGGCCCCAGGGTCCGAGAAGAGGCTGGAGCTGACAGTCTGAGGAAGCCCAGGGGTGGAAGCCGGGCAGACTGGAATAATGCCTGGTTCACTCAGAGCAAGGCCAAGGGTGGGAAACTTGGAGGTGGGGACCACAGAGTAGTCAGAGCTGCTTCTGTGCTAACTTTGGTGACTTTCAACCAGGACAGTTCCCAGTCTGCTTCCAAAGTCCAAAATATATAAATATTTTTAGGTATGGGATCTCACTATGTTGCCCAGACCGGTCTCAAACTCCTGACCTCAAGCGATCCTCCCACCTTGACCTCCCAAAGTGCTGGGACTGCAGACGTGAGCCACTGTGCCTGGATTAAAGTTCCAAATACTTTGTCAGCACTTTTGCCAAAGCAGCAGCTCCCCTCACCATGCCCCCTCCCCTACTCCCCTGCCAACCACATAGCCAGTCTGTACCTGGTGGAGCAGGGACACGGTCACTGTGCTGGAAATTCAGGAGACCATCTTCATTGTAGGCCTGTTCTTCCTTCTAAAAGGGCAGATTGTCTAACCTTGACAACGCCCAGTTTCTCTGCCTGTGATGGTACCCAAAGAATCTCCTAATGTGAATGAAATCATGCATCCTGAATTATGAAGTGCTATACACAGGCTGTGACTGGAACATGGTTGAGGATTTTCAGGCAACCTCAGATATATGATTGATTAGTTTTTTTTGTTTGTTTGGTTGTTTTTTTTTTGAGTTGGAGTCTCACTCTGTCACCCAGACTGGAGTGCAGTGGCCGCTCCCGGTCACCGCAGCCTCGACCCGCTGGGCTCCGGCGATCCTTCCACCTTAGCCTTCCAAGTAGCTGGAACTACAGGCACGCGCTACCACACCCGGCTCATTTTGATTTATTGTAGAGATGAGGTCTCTCACCAAGTTGCCCAGGCGGGTCTTGAACCCTCAGGCTCAGGCAATCCACTCATCTCAGTCTCCCAAAGGCACGGGATTACAGGCTGAGCCACTGAGCCCGGCTGATTGATTAGTTATTAAACCAACCCACCCTATTGATTTGTCTCCCAATCGGTGGGAGACAAAAGATCCCAGATCCGTCTGCCCTATGGTTTGATGGAAGGTCCTCTCTAGGCTGAAAATGCTTCAGTCAGAAAGTCACAGATGAGCACGCTCAGAAGATGCCTGCAAACCAGGAAACGCCCAGGGCTGACCTCTGAGTCACCCCCAGTCCCACTTCCCTTCACAAGTGCACTGAGGAGGCCAAGAAAACTGAGCAAGAGCCCGGCCCAGATCGGGTCCTGTGGGCTCTACCTGCCCCTCGATGTCCTCTGGTTAGCCATCTGAGGCTCAACAGCTTGGAGAGAGCAGGAGTCAACCGGAAGGGCAAGGTGTGCTGGTCTCGAAGGCAACAATGAGATAGGACAGGTCAGTCATTCCCCAGGAGATGGCAACCAGGATCAAGGGGCGGGACCCAGGATGGGGGCAAGGGAGGGCTGAGAGAGACGGTACCCCGGCTGTCTCCCTTTATAGTGCCAGGTGACCTTGGCCAAGTCGTTTGGTTTCTTTGAGCTCTTCCCTATCAGACTAGGGAGGTGGCCCTACTGATTTCAAAGGTCCTTTCAGCTCTGAGTGGGAAGACACTATCTACATCCAAGCTGGTGGGCATCTGCTGACTTTGTTTACCTCTGGGGCGAGTCCAGAAGCCCAGGAGACCCATGCCACCTGGAGGGCTGCGGCAGCTCCAGGCTGCAAGGGACCTCTAGGGAGAGGTTGGAGTGGGCTGCCAGGGCGTCCCCCTTGGAACAACTCAAAAACCTCTCCAAGGTAGCTCATTGGATGCTGCCCACTCCCTGGTGAGGTTAGTGGACAGAGTAGCCCTCCACGTGTGACCAAAGGCAGAGTCCAGAGAGAAGGCTTATGGGAACCGAAGTGTAATTTTTAAGGACACAAAGATAAGAAAGAGGCAGCCCTGTCCTAAGTAAGGCTCTCAGGCAGTCAGGCAGGTTCCTCAAGTTAACAGGAGAGCTCCCCCCCA